>NW_015167551.1:714384-795125 GCF_001447785.1 Gekko japonicus
TCAGAAGTACTCAGTTAATTAAAAAGGCTATGCTTATACATATATTATTACCTACTGTAGGCATGTTTGGTGGGGTGCCACACAAGGCTTACAGTAGTAATGCAGCTCTTTTGGGTTGATGGTAGTTGCGAATGTGTGTCTCCACAAGACACGGAGATAAGGAAAAAGATGGGAAAAGCTGAGCCATTGAAATAACAATTGTGTGCTGTCATGCCACAAGCAACTCACGGTTACTCCAGGAGGACCACAGGGTTTTCAAGGCTAGAGGGGAGCTGTGATAGTTTGCCATTGCCTTCCTCCTCCATGTAACACCCCGGACTTCCTTGGTGGTCTCCCATACAAATACTAACTGTGGTTGACCCTGCTTTGCTTCCAAGCTGTGATGAAATCAGGCTATTCAGGGTGCTATGAATACTCTCAGGGAAAACACACAAACATGGAAGCCGAACATCTGCCATGCAAGAATACTCCCCCAAGAGGCTTTCTGCACAGGACACACAGCTTCCTGTCTTCCAATGACCTGAGGTGGTCAAGGTGGAAGATCACACCTCCCACAGGAAGTGTGCTGGAGAAAGGTCACATTGGAACCAATGTGCAAGGGACCTGTGGTCAGGATCAAGCCCCCTAAAATTTCTTCTTCCACCCCACAATCTCAGCCTCCTTCTCTGCCCACTCCCTCTGCTTTCCTGTTGGCTAGTAGACCCTGGGGGAACATTTTAGGACAAACAGGGCAGAGTTCCAAATCTTTCATGAGCAGAAACCAAGAAAGTAACCTACTATAAGGGGATTGATCAAAATATTGGAGTTAATCTCAAGATGGAGAAAATGATGATGATGACGGGCTACTTCATGGACCCCAAAAAACAGCCATAACAAACAAGAGAAAACTCCTTAGAAGAAGTAATCAGATTCAACTAAGGCTACCCCCTTAATGCTGAATCATGCCCAGGTACATGTAGAGATGTAAAATTTCCAGAAATTTTGAAGCTTGGGAAAACCCCCGTTTTTTTTCCAGTTTTTTTGGGGGGGAAACAGAAATTTTTGGAAAAATTGAAAAAAATGCTACATTAGCATTTCTTTTGTCTTTTCTAGATTGAAAGTCATTCTGTTACTTTAGGAACATAAAATATGACTATGGACATTTTTACTTGGCATGAAATTATCACAACTAGCATATTAAAAATATAGTGTATCCAAACAATTATTACAAATACCCACCCACATGCAAAAAAAAACCTGAAACCTTTTTATTTTTTTCTGACAATAGCACCTCCTAAAGGGAGAAATGCATCTTGTTCTTGCATTGGAGAGTTCAGTTTGTAACCTAGGACTTGCTTGTCCTCAGTGCACAGAAATTAGATCAATCTGATACCATATATATATATATATATTTAGAAATAATTTGGAAAATATTTGAACACCTTGTCTTAAAATATTTTATTCATCATGTTAAAATAAAACGTTCCATAATCAATTTTTTTCTTTTCTTTTTTCAATTTTTCCAATTTTTTGGAAAAAAACAAAAAAGGCTCCAGGAAAAAAACGGAAAAAACCCAGGGTTTTTCCCCAAATTTTTCCGGTTTTTTTCCGGGCCTTCACATCTCTAGGTACATGTACACATAAATGGAAAGTTGCTTAGAAAATCCAGCATAGTTGCCTTTAATTTCAGAATAAGAAGAAATCTCAAAAAGTGAAGGTTTTTTTGGTTATGCCGGATTATTAAAACAATCTACTCAGTACAATATTTGGAGGGTATTTTAAACCACGTAATTACCCCCACTGCCAGCCCCCCTATCATGGTCGACAGGTAAATTTGGGACAGCCCAATTTAAGCTCACAGTGCTGTTGTGAGGATACAATGCTCTGTGTATGGAGGGAGAACCACATATGTCTCCCTGAGTTTCCTGCAGGAAGGGTAAGGTAAAAGCATAATAAAGACACGCTAGACTTTGGAAACTCAATGCAGATCCAATAACTTGTGTTTTCGAGGTGTACCAGAAGATTTTGGAAGGTCAAATCTGGAAGAGAGAATTTGGGGACTGCTTCAAGATTATCTGAAGATACAAGGAGATTTTCCAGATATTGATCAGATTTTCAGAGTGAACTCAAGATTTGCATTCAAAAATAAGCTACCTAAAAATATATTGGTTCGCTTTACTCATAAGAAAACAAGAGATGCAATCCTAAAGAAGAGAATCCCCACTAAGAATAGCAGAAAAAGAAGTGCAGATCTTTCAGGATTTATCAACAAGTGTGTTAAGAAAAAGGAAAGACTTTGACTTTCTGAGACAGATTCTACAAGAGAAGGGGATAAAATATCTCTGGAAAAACCATTTACAATAGAGGTATATTTACCAACAGGAAGGAGAGTAATTAAAACAGAAAAACAAGCCAAGTCATTGGCTGAAGAACTAAAAGAGGAGGATCTTCATAGAGGAACGGAAAGAATATCTTCAAGCAATTCAGAACTAAGTCCATCTAAGAGCTCAGGAGAGGAAACAGCTGGGCCATCAACATCCGAACAAAATGGATACATTAAAAATAGTATCAGTAAATGAAGACATACAAGTTGCCTTCACCATGTCTTAGGGTGGAAAATTCCAAATGTGCTGGATGAATATCTATTTTCTTTAGTCACTCTTGAATTAGTTGCCCATTGACTTAACTAGGTGACCACAAATTCTTCAAAGAGGGGGAAATATACCCCTCCAAGATACCCCATTCATAATTCTGTAAGCTTCTGAGATTTTTTTAAAACACCTGAGCCTTTCTTTATAGGGAGCATACACCAACCTACTAGCATAACTTACTAACACAGTTCCTAGCATCCGCTCCAGGTTTCTCCTATCCTTGTCTTATTACAGAACTGTAGCCCCCCACTTTAATTAGAATGGCTTCCAAATTTAATGACTTCAAAGGTAGCATGGCACAGATGCCTTATTATACCCAGCCGTTAACACAATATTCTGTTTTCCTGCCAATTTCACTTGCTAATCAAAAACAGCACCGAAACACAATGTGAATATTAAAAGATTCAAGGCACTACATCAGGCCACCACAAAGCTTGTCAGAGTGGGTCATCCCACAATAGCAGAAGAGCTGCTTGCCGATTCCCAGCAGGAAGAGTACAGGGATAAGGGGTTCAAATCCATTGACTCTTGCCTGGGAGAAAAGATCAAAGCACAAAGAGATGTGTGCAGAAACCTGTGCACTGAGCACAGAATACCAGGCAAGTATCTCAGTGGCAGAAGGGGGCTATAGGGGCCATGTTGCTTCAAGAACATTCTAAATCCCTTTCTTATATAAGGTGAGAGGGCATGGGTTGGCATTATCATGTGTACTTTCCATGCGGAAGGGTGCCAGGTTCCAACCTTGGCATCACTGGAAGAGTGAGCACCAGGGTTCCCTCTAAGCTGAGTTGGTGTGAGCTAGCTCAGTTTTTTAGCTTCCAGCTCACACATTTTTGTCTTAGCTTGGCTCCAGAGCAAACTAATTTATGCAGTAGCCAAATCGCTTGCTCACAGCTTTAATGCCAGTAGCTCACAAGGTAGAATTTTTGCTCACAAGACTCCACAGCTTAGAGGGAGCATTGGTGAGCACTTGACATTTACTTCCCCAGCTTTAATGAAATGGATTTAAATTTTTTAATAAGAACAAATTAAAGTTCTAAGTGCTAGACTGCTAGAAGCTAGGCTCAGCCCAGTCTTTGAAGCCACACAAGCTTAAAGGGAAAAATCAAAAGGGGAGATTCTCAGGACAATGAATTCCATACTGGATTCTACCCTAAGATATGCTTGCTTAGTGCAACACACACACAGCCCTAACGTTATAAGTCAGTATCCCTGTTTACATTACAGTGAATGTACTTACAAACATCCACACATCCATGCAGAATGCAAGTAAGAAAGAGCCAACACTCATCCATTTTACAAATAAAACCGGGGACCAAAAATTGGATAAACTTATTTTATTTACAAAATTTATATTTCACTTCTCTACCCTTACAAGGGCCACTGAGGCAGCTAACAATTTAAAACATACATGAATGTAGGGCTTAAGTCACACATTCTGCTGCATTGAATGTAACATGAGAACTGCTCAGTGCACATGACAAAAAAATCAAGTGTATACTTGAACACAGATTATGTGTGTCTTCAATGTTACTTATGAACAGGGCTACAATGGTCAACCACTATTGAGGTCTACACATCAATTGCTGGTGTTTACCGGGGACAACACACATTATTTTCAACTAGGGATGGAAAATTACCAGAAAATAAGAACTTATTTTGATAAGCAAAACTGTGAATGTACCCAATGCTGAGGAGCTCATGGCAAACTGTTGTAGCCTATGCCACCTTACAACAAGTACCCCACCCCAGTTCTGTCAACCAAGAGGCAGAAAAAAATTATGTTGAAAACTGAAAACACAAACTTTGTAGTAAGGAAAATGTATTATTTACACAGAATCAGTCACATATAGCTTGAGAGTAAGCAGCATATGCTGATATTGAATTACACTTTATAAATAACACCAAATTCTTCAATAGTCTATGGTACATGGTACAGCATATTGTGGACAAGATTCAGGTGGGGTAGCCATGTTGGTCTGAAGCAGTGTTGGGTATATGACGAAGTGTGCTTGTACACACAAAGCTTATACCGTGAATAAAACTTTGTTAGTCTTAACGGTGCCACTGGACTCAAACTTTGTTCTGCGGACAAAAGCAGTTACATTTAAATAAAGTATGTTTACAGTATACACAAGAATTACCAGATCTAATGCTGTATGTTGTCTGATATATTTTTCATAATATACAGTTATTAAAACCTTGTCTTAAAGAATTCCATTGCATTGTCTTAAAGAACTCATTCCAAAAGACAAAATATTTTGTAAGAACTGCTGACCCAAATTTCTACTCTTTTCACTGGGAACTTAAAAAAAAAATCTTCCAAAAAAAGGGAACACCCCCCCCCCATGTGTGCCCCCCACACCCAGATTTTCTGTTTTCCCCCCAGGCTTTCACATCTTAGTTTCCAAACAATTGAACATAGATACCACAGAATTACAAGCTACAAGAGCTATAAATACGAAACACTGCAAACTGCGTAATTGCAAGAGCACAGGGTTCATACAAAGCCAGATTCACAGATAAGCAAACTCAAGCCAGACCAAGAAGCAAGGGACACAAGTAGAGAATGGTTGACTTAAATCGAACTGCAACTCTGACTGCAACTCCCTGCCAAATTCAGGGGGAAACTCACTATTTAAACACAAGCACTGAAAAGAACCCAGTTTGGTGGATGAAATTTTAATGCCATGGATCCAACACACACAACACAGTCTACCCATTCCTCCCCACCCACAAAACGGAACATTCACAGATAAAGACCATGATTTGGATAGCCTTTCATTTAACAACTCGTGTGCAAGTCCACATGGCAACTTTAAATATGTTCAATCTGATGTTAAGCAGGAATGGCCAACTCACTGACAACCCCAAAGGTTGGATTTTGTTCAAGAAAGAAATCTTGACAGCTGACAAACTTGCTAACAAAAAAGAATCCTGTCAAATCTAGGTCTCTCCCATGTTCCACCACCCACCATAGTATCTTCTTATCCCTGGAAAGTTGCCTGGAGTATTGGGACACATGTGAAGGGGGGGGCTGCAGTGGGGGAATAATCAGGAAAAACCATCCACTTCTACTTGCAGGGCTCTGCTAGCAGCAAACTGGCCTTGTGCCTTCTTTCCACTGCCAAATATTTAATCAAAGCAGGGTAAAAAATTAAAACCCCATTTCATTCACAGAAAAGCAATCTCTTGAACATGCAACATATTACATCGTCTCAGTTCCACACAAGAGGAGAAGCATCTGCCTCATTCAAATCCCATCTCTGCTTACAGAAGCTTTCTGAGTGATTTTCGGCCGGTCACACACTCTCAGCATAACCTGCCTCACAGGGTTGTTGTGAGATAAAATGGAGGAAAGAACAATGTAAACTACTTTGGATCCTACTGGGGAGAAAGGCAGGGTAAAAATGAAATAAACAAAAGCTATGGTACAGTTACTTGGCATTGTAACATCTGCCCTGGACCCATGTGTCAGCTCTGCGAATCAGTAAATGAAAAGTTCTTAGTTCAATTTGTTACTAGCCTACTGTCCCACTTATTCCTCTGTTTGCCATTTGCAGAACAGCAGCAGCTTGAGGGGAGAAGAGAATCAACTCTTTAAGCCTGCCTGCCAGGGGCAAGTCTTACCCACCAAAGACGGTCAAGCAAGTGGCTATTTACAAGACTAGACTAGAGATCTCTTCAAGAAAGTTGGAGAAATCAAGGGAATGTTTCATGCAAAGCTGGCCATGATAAAGGAAAAAAATGGTAGGGACCTAACAGAAGCAGAAGAGATTAGGAAAAGATGGCAAGAATACACAGAAGAACTATACAAGAAGGACCTCAGTGTCCCCAACAACCATGATGGTGTGATCACTGACCTCGAGCCAAACATCCTAGAGTGCAAAATCAAATGAGCCTTAGTGTCAGGTCCCCTTGTTAAGACAATCTCCACAACACACTTAAGCAGTGGTAGTTTATTGAGATATGCTTACGTTTAGAAACATGCTCTGTATCAGAACTGAGAAAAAGCACGCAAAATCCTCAGTTATAGTTAAGGCAACTAACACCCCACATCCCATGCATACGTCATCATCCAGCCCCTAGGTCACTATGGTAACCGTGACAGATATACGGTGCCTTATCGAGTCTAGCATGGCAGAAGAGTCTCCAAGGTCAGCTCCCATGGGAACTGGCATTAGGGCACAGCTTAAAGAAATGGTTATGGCTTCTACAAGCATTCACTCTCAGCACCCCATACACTCCCCTCAGGAATTCCCTCCCCCCTATATTATGGCAAGCAGTGAAGTGAATTATAAAGAAACAAAACTTAAACTTGACACTTAGAAAGCATTACTAACAACAAAGCTAGCGGAGATGACAATATCCCAGGTAAGCTATTCAAAGCCCTAAAAGATGATGCTGTTAAAGTGCTGCACTCCATATACCAGCAAATTTGGAAAACGCAACAGTGGCCACAGGATTGGAAAAGGTCAGTTTACATTCCAGTCCCAAAGAAGGGCAATGCCAAGGAATGTTCAAGCTATCACACAATTGCACTCATTTAACACACTAGCAAGGTCATGCTCAAGATCCTACAAGCTAGGCTTCAGCAGTACATAGACAGAGAGCTGCCAGTAGTACAAGCTGGGTTTCGAAGAGGTAGAGGAACTAGAGATCAAGTTGCCAACATTCACTGGATTATGGAGAAAGCAAGGGAGTACCAGAAAAATATCTACTTCTGCTTCATTGACTACACTAAAGCCTTTGATTGTGTAGATCACAACAAGCTATGACAAGTCCTTAAAGAGATGGGAGTACCAGACCACCTCACATCTCCTGAGAAACCTGTATAAGGGTCAAGAAACGACAGAACCAGATATGGAACAACTGATTGGTTTAGAATTGGAAAAGGAGTACGACAAGGATGTGTATATTGTCACCCTGCTTATTTAATTTATATGCAGAGTACATCACGCGAAACGCCAGCCTGGATGAATCACAAGCGGGAATTAAGATTGCTGGGAAAAACATCAACAATTTCAGATATGCAGACGATACCACTCTAATGGCAGAAAATGAAGAGGACCTAAAGAGCCTCTTGCTCAGAGTGAAAGAGGAGAGCACAAAAGTTGGCTTGAAACTCAACATCAAAAAAACTAAGATCATGGCATCCGGCCCCATCACTCCTTGGCAAATAGAAGGGGAACTCATGGAAGCAGTGACAGAATTCACGTTCCTGGGATCCAAGATCACTGCAGATGGTGATTGCAGCCATGAAATCAAAAGACTCCTGCTCCTTGGGAGGAAAGTGATGGCGAACCTAAACAGCATGATAAAAAGTAGAGACATCACCCTGCCAACAAAACTCCGCATGGTCAAAGCAATGGTATTCCCAGTAGTCATGTGTGGCTGCAAGAGTCGGACTGTAAGGAAGGCCAAGTGCCGAAGAATAGATGGTTTCAAATTATGGTGCTGGAGAAAACTCTTGAGAGTCCCTTGGACTGCAAGGAGATCAAATCAGTCAATCCTAAAGGAAATCAACCTTGACTGTTCCCTGAAAGGCCAGATACCGAAGCTGAAGCTCAAATATTTTGGCCACCGAATGAGGAGGGAGCACTTTTCAGGATTCAGCTGATGGATGGGGAAGACCCGATTCAAAACCCAACTCTGGAGTACAGGCAGGGTCTTGCCAAAAAATATCTTGTACTGTCTTTACCTTGAATGCTTCAGCCACTCCTGATTATGTATTCAAGCAGGGGCTCTCTTATTCTCCCTCTAGTGATGTAGGCCACCAAATGAGAAGGGAGCACTCACTGGAGAAGTCCCTGATGCTGGGAAAGATTGAAGGTAAAAGAAGAAGGGGACGGCAAAGGATGAGATGGTTAGACAGTGTTATCGAGGCAACGAACATGAAATTGAGCAACCTCCGGAGGACGGTGGAAGACAGGAGGGCCTGGCGTGATGCTGTCTATGGAGTTGTGAAGAGTCAGATTCGACTGTGTGACTACAACAACATGGTTCCCCTGCCACTGAAAATAGTATTATTGTACTCTTGTACATTGTACATGAGCATACTCTAGAAGGGCAAAGGATCACTGCCACGCTGCTCTCTAGAGAGCACCATTTTGAAAGAAACACTTATTGCTAAGTGGCATACTTAGTGTGACCATAAAGGGGTCCTCTGTTGGGCAGCATGTTCTCCTACATCATGTTGTTCAGTCGCACAGTAGTCGAGTCCAACTCTTTGTGATCCCGTGGACCACATCACGCCAGGCCCTCCTGTCCTCTGCCATCCTCCGGAGTTTGCTTAATTTCATGTTCGTTGCATCGATAACACAGTCTAACCATCGCACCCTTTGTCGTCCCCTTCTTCTTTTACCGTCAATCTTTCCCAGCATCAGGGTGTTCTCCAGTGAGTGCTCCCTTCTCATTTGGTGGCCTACAGCACTAGAGGGAGAATAAGAGAGCCCCTGCTTGAATACACAATCAGGAGTGGCTAAGCATTCAAGGTAAAGGCAGTACGAGATATTTTTTGGCAAGACCCTGACTGTACCTCAGAGCTGGGCTTTGAATGGGCTCTTCCCCATCCATCAGCTGAATCCTGAAAAGTTTCCTAGCAAGCATGCCATTTAGACTAAAGGTATACTAAATGGTGTGGGCGCAATTCAGTGAGAATTGCTTACATCCTTCTGCTAAGGGAATGTTGTACAAATGAGTCCATTTCAAGATTAAGTAACCCTGGTATCTAAAACTGATTTTGGATGTCAAGTGGAGCTTTCAATCCTTTTAGAGTCAGATAATTAAAAATACAAACCACTGCTTCTTATACTAAAGTGAGAAAGAGATGGGACAACATTACAAGTCTAATGAAATAATCTCTCCTTATATATAATTGTATTTTGGTGGTGGCACTTTGTAGCTCTCCCATTAGCTGTGCAATGTGCTCCCTCAGCCATTGGTCTGTCAGCCGCCACTCAAGAGTACTCACATGCCACTGGCCGGGTGCTGGGCGTGCTCCTCTTCCCTGCCCACTCCCCCTTCAACCACTGTGCCCTATTAGAATTACTGGCAAACGACTTTCTCTCTTGACAAAGACGCTTCTCCTGCTTGCCTCCTGTGTGGGACTAACTGTTCCCTCAGTAGCTGTTGGTAGGTGTAACAAAATGGCAGTTACCTGTGTTTATAATATGGCTGTGGCTCTTTGTTTAAAATGTTCCCCCATAAGGTTTAATTGAGCTGTAGTTCTAGAGAGGGGTCTGCAGGAGTATCACTCACTGGGTTGAATGGGCCTTCCTCATCTGCTGGCTTACAGTTCCAAGCTGCCCCAAGGCCAAAAAGTGAGGGAAAGCAGGGACTGTCCCAACGGGCGGGGCAGCATCAATAATGACTGCAGCCCACCCAGGGAGGAGGCAATCTTTGTCCTACAGGTGGTTAGGAAAGGCTCCTGCTGCCTGTGCTGACCAGCCTGTCCAGGCTACAAGCCAGAGACATGGGGGAACCCTGGGAGGCAGCAGAAATTCAGCCACTCCACAGTCGGCTGGACTGGGGAATGAATGGAAGTTTCCCTGCTCTCTTGGACAAGAGAGAGAGGCTGAAGTACAGCCAGAGGCCGGTCCAAGGAGAGATCCTATCCTGAGCCCACAACCTCCAAATGCAGAGAGTACTGTGTGTAGAGAAAGAGGATTGCATTTAACCCGTTGATTTATGCCCTGTTGGTTCATAGTGTGTGCTTACTCCTACAGTGTGTGTGTGCTCCATAACTGTGTAAATAGTTAAATAAACTCTTTTATTTGGGCTAATAATCTGTGTTGTGCTCTAACCACATAGTCTCCCCCGCTCTGTGCTCTGACCAAATAGTCTCCCCCGCTCTGCACAATACCAAAGGGAAGGGGTAGCCCAGGGAAGCAGCCAGAGGGGTCTCGCGGTCCCTCTAAAAAGGCAGTGACGATTCCGTGAGTGGTGGCAGCGAACTTAAGGAGTGAGATACGCTCACGGGATGAGGGTGGGAGGCAAACAGCTAAGTTGTAAACTGGAGCCCGTTTCACCACAGTAGGCAACCAAGCTTGGTTCAGACAAAGGAAGAAAACCCTTTGCAGGCCTTTGTGAGGAACTCATTGGGGCCAGTTCTGACTAGGGTTGCCAGCTCCAGGTAGGGAGATTCTTGGAGATTTTCTGGTAGGGTCTATGAAAACCAGGGTTTAGGGAGGGGAGAGGCCTCAGCTGAACAGAATGCGATACAGCCCACCTTCCAAAGCAGTTATTTTCTGGTAGGGTCTATGAAAACCAGGGTTTAGGGAGGGGAGAGGCCTCAGCTGAACAGAATGCGATACAGCCCACCTTCCAAAGCAGTTATTTTCTGGTAGGGTCTATGAAAACCAGGGTTTAGGGAGGGGAGAGGCCTCAGCTGAACAGAATGCGATACAGCCCACCTTCCAAAGCAGTTATTTTCTCCTAGGGTCTATGAAAACCAGGGTTTAGGGAAAACGGGGGAGAGAATGTTAGCTGCTTTGGTCCCCATTGCAGAGAAAGACTATTTTCCTTCTGGAAAACCATTGTTGCCAATCTCCAGGTAAGGGCTGGAGATCACTCAGAACGACAACTGCTCTCCACATGGCAGAGATCAGTTCCCCTGGAGAAAACGGTGGACTCTGTGGCAGTCAGGGCTTCAGAGCACGGAAGAGGCTGCAGGTGTGTGTGTGTGTGGGAGATGAACAGCTGAAGAGTAAGGGGGAAACTAAGGTAGGTTGATGATTGGCTGGGAAGGAGATAGGGTTGCCAACTCCAGGTGGGAAATTCCTGCAGATTTGAGGGATGGAACCTGGAGAGGGTGAGGTTTGAGGAGGGGTGGGACCTCAGACAAGTACAATGCCACAGACTCCACCCTCCCAACCAGCCATTCCCTTCTGGGCAACCACTGCTGCCAATCTCAGGAGAGAGGTAGAAATCACTCAGAATTACAACTGATCTCCAGGAGGGAGGGGGGAGGAGATAGAAAGCTGAAATCAGAGGGGCAGATAATGGCAAATTGATGCTTGGCTGGGAAGGAGATAGGGTTGCCAACTCTAGGTTGGAAAATTCCTGGAGAATTGAGGGGTGGAGCCTGGAGAGGGTGAGGTTGAGGAGGGGTTGGACCTCAGACAAGTACAACGCCATAGACTCCACCCTACAAACTAGCCCTTTCCCACTGGGTAACAATTGTTACCAATCTCCAGGTGAGGGCTGGAGATTACTCAAAATTACAACTGCTCTTCAGGTAGCAGAGATCAGTTCCTCTGGGGGAAATGGTGAACTCTGTGTCAGAGGCAATTTGGTGTAGTGGTTAAGTGTGTGGACTCTAATCTGGGAGAACCGGGTTTGATTTCCCACTCTTCCACTTGCAACTGCTGGATGACCTTGGGTAAGCCATAGTCAGAAGAGCTGTCCTTGAAAGGGCAGGAACTGAAAGAGCTCTCTCAGCCCCACCTACCTCACAGGGTGTCTGTGTTTTTAAGCCGCTCTGAGACTCCGAGTGAAGGATGTGGTATAAATCCAATCTCTTCTCTTCTTGTACCCTGCTGAGGTCACCACAGCACATTGACGCTGAGTTCCCAAGGCCATGGCAGTCTCCCAGAGCCTCTTTCTAGAGCTTGTTATATTTATTTCCACAACGGACCTTATTCCTAGTGTATAAATGTGTATAAATGGAATAATGTATAAATGTACATCAGATTTTCTGGAAACAATGGTGGAGTGTTAACATGAACTCCAACTGTTCTGGAAAGAGCAGCTGCTTTTGCTTCAGTCTATGCTGGAATAAGTCAGCCAAGCCATAAAAAATGGAGTCAAAGGAAGGAGGTAAAAAATTGCTGCACACTCCCCACAGGGCCATTTAACACAGGGAGTTCCGATTTCAGCAGGCACCTCACGGGAGAGCGCAAAAGCGTTAGAGAAATGAGAAGGCAACATCTTCACACATGCTGCCCCCCACAGAGAGAGATCTGGAAAAGGGGAGAGGGAAAGCTTCATACCTGAGAAAATTCACAAGAGCTCTCTGCATCAGAAATTCACATGCCCCATTAATTTCAATCAGCATGGGCGAGGCTCCCATGTGGTTTTATTACTCAAAACCTCACCTGGAGATTCTTTCAGGCCAACTGGGATTCTGGGTCCAGATTTTAACAATTCCTTGTGGTAGGTTTGGAAATTTAAAATGCACATCTAATGTAATCAGGTGAATGAGGGAAGAGTTCAGTAATTTATTGCTGGGCTGTACTAACTGCACATCAAGCCTAAATTTGACCCAGACTAGCCAACATTGAGAGACCACCGAAGCCAGGTATGTGAGGGCCAGTGTCAGTCAAGGATCTGAGGGACCCAGATTCAAATCTCCGCTCTGCCATGGAAATCACTGGATATCCCTGGGCCAGTCACACGCACCCTCAGCCTAATCTACCTGATAGGGTTGTTGTGAGTATAAAATGCAGGAGAATGTTGTCAGTCATTTTTGGTCCCCTGTTGCAAAGTTTCAAAAGCCAGAGAGGTAGCTGAATAAAGTTTCCAGGCACTGGGAAATGTTTAGGAGGACTTCAGTATCCCACCTATGTCCTTGCTTGTCCCCATGATGAGAAACACTTCATGCACAATTTGTCATTTTAAAGCTATTTTCTGCCAAGTACAATGTGCTATCTATCTGATGAAGAATTCTACTTTTCTTGGCACTGAACTTTTAAGCAATGAGCACAGCAAGCCTGAAGAACAAAGATCCACGGCGTGGTTCTTCAGGTCTGGGTCTCTTTCTGTGGCATCTCCCAATCAAGACACAAAAATGAAATCTATATAGGTCACACATACAAAAAGAAGTTTTACTATTTAGCTTCCCGTTCCTCTTGTCAAGTACTGAGCACAGTACTTGTAAAGAACAAGGCAGAGAACACATGGCAGGCCCAGGAGTCCAAGAAGAGGGGCCGCTGTAGATAGCACATTTCAATTTATGCTTTAAGGAAGTGGGAGGCCCTTGCATTTTGACCTAGAGACTGAAGGCAGATGGAGAGGGACAGAGCTCCTACTAAAAAACCAGGAGTGTTCCATCGGGCAGTGATATTCCAACAGTGAGAACGTGGGCCTCTGCTGTTGCAGCTGTAGTAGCCTCCAATCTGATGCGGGTCCATGAAGACGGCACCTTTTCAGCATCAAAGCAAGCTGGGCTTCTTTTCCAAATCACACACATCCTTATTTCCATTTTCATGAAGAATCAGGGGGGAAAGGCAACAAGAGGTTTTGAGAAATGCTTTGGAACCTCAGCTTATTCCTAGCTTACAAAGGAAGTTCAAATCCTGTTTGCAAGATCTGTATTTTTAACAGTTTAGATTGCTGGTTTTTGCCATCTGTATGTTGCCCTGCACAACTGGATAAGCAATTTATAGATTTATAAACAGCAAATAAAATGGAGTGCGGCTATGTCGTGGAGGGCCACCCAGGACGAACAGGCCACAGCAGAGAACTCAGACAAAACGCAATCCACTGGAGAAGGAAACGGCAACCCACTCCAGTATCTTTGCCAAGAAAACCCCATGGACGGTAACAAAAGGCTAAAAGATATGATGCCAGAAGATGAGCCCCTCAGGTCGGAAGGTGTCCAATATGCTACTGGGGAAGAGCAGAGGGCAAGTACAAGTAACCCCAGAAAGAATGAAGTGGCTGGGTCAAAGCCGAAAGGACGTTCAACTGTGGATGTGTCTGATAGTGAAAGGAAAGTCCAATGTTGCAAAGAACAACAATGCATAGGAACCTGGAATGTACAGTGTTGTCAATGCAATGAACATGAAATTGAGCAAACTCTGTAGGACAGCAAAAGACAGGAGGGCCTGGCGCGATGAGGTCCATGGGGTCATAAAGAGTCAGACTCAACTGTGCGACTGAACAACAAAAAAACACAACACATGACATAACCGCAGCACACAGCAGCGCTGTGAGCAGAGCAATGGTAGCTTTATCTCTATGCAACCATGCAGCATGTGCTTTCAAGCAGATCTTGCCACCACTCCACATCAGAGCTCTTGCCGGTTACTGTCAAGTAGCTTTTTTAGTCTCTGTAACCTGCAAGGGGGCAAAATCAACAACAGCCCATACATGTACCTTCTCTGTTCTGGCCCTCACCTTGTGGAATGACCTGCCTCTTGACTTTCTGCAAGCTACGCAAAACTTAATTATTCAAGAGGGCTTTTCTATGCAGGCTATAGGATAGCACTATACAAAATGCTTTATAAAGGTACATAAATAAATTGTCAGGGATTGTGGTCTATACTACTGTGTATAGTTTACTCTCTACAGTAGTAACTGGTTAAGCTTCTAAGTACTGAAACAAACATATGTGCCTCTCTTAAGAGATATGATGTTGCTGGCATTTACAGCTCCCTCCTCATCAGCTAACCCATGTTTGATGGAATCCTTCTCTTTCATGCACAGAAAGAGATCACTTTGGCCATCTGATTTCCAGGCCTTCAGGGCAAATGGTTAAGAACCCATTATGTAAAAGTCTTGTGATTCAAATCATATGCTTGGGTCAGCAGCAACACGGGGGCTACCCTCACCACCACAACCAGAGCCCAGTGATGCCACTGGAAAGAACGGACGTCCATCCAAGTCCCCACCCCCAACAGAAATGTAAAATCTTCAGACGTTTTGAAGCCATGGGGGAACACTAGTATAGTTTTTTTGGGGGGATGGGGGGAAATACATGCAGCACAAATCACTACCAAACCTAATGTTTTAACATTAAATTTTAACATAAACAAGGCATGCTTATGGAACTTGAAAGTATAAAGGCATTCGTTTTCTGCAAGCAAGAGTAAATATACCCAATGCTTCAGAAAACTGAAAATTACTACACCCCATGAGCACAAGCATCTCCATCTAAAGGTCAGGAAAAAAGGTGACACGAGAAACCCATTTTGTAGTAAACAAGAAGTGTATCATTTGGACAGAAACCAGAAATGTACTCATATAGTCACAACAGGCCTAGCTGCGTATTTTCATATCAAAATAAACTTTATGACATTGAAAACTAATTTTGGCAAACATTCGTTATAATGCATTTGATATTGTCCATATTTAAACATCCTAAAAATATGCCCTATGCTTATACTCCTTATCTAATATTATATGCCCTATGCTTATACTCCTTATCTAATATTTATAACTAATCTAATCTAATGTTATCCTAAACTTTGCACACAGCTGGCTCTTGGGAAACAGAAGCCCTTTCTCAGACGTGGTCTCAGGAAGAGTACTTGATTAACTCCTGTCTGGCAACTGAGATATCAGTCTGGAAAAAATGATTTTAAAAAGACTCCTTTATTTAAGCAGAGACACAGATTCTTCCACTGGTGTGCTGTGGTCTTCCCACCTACACCTCAGTCAGCCTGCAAATAAGCCTGCAATTGTTCATGGTCGTTTCAGGTGGATAACTGTGTTGGTCTGCAGTAGAAGTAGCACCTTACAGACTAGCAAGACTTCCAGGGTAGAAGCTTTTGAGGAGTCAAAGTTTCCTTCATCAGATAACTCTTGATTCTCAAAAGCATATACCCTGAGAATCTTGCTGGTCTCTGCCTAGTGCGAATCCTGAGATAGTTAACACAAGAGTTATTTGTCCTACACTGACAGTTTAAAGAAATGTTTACCAGCAGTTTCCCCACACACAATTCTTACACACCAGGCAAGTGGCAACTTGCAACCCTAGCTGGGGTATGTGTGCGCATGCATCATTTCAAGCATAGCCATGCCTACAGCAAGGAAATCTGGCAAGAGTCTTGAGCATTTGAGGTTCTGGGCTTGGGGAAGAATAAAGCAAACTGAATAATGACTAGAGAGTGGGTGGTGGCCAATGGTACTCTGGCAGACTGCAGGATGTTGGGAGATGCCAGAGGTGGGGAAGAAACCCCTTCATAATTTCAAGAGGATCTGGGGAGGCCCTGCTTCAGGTGCCAATTTGTTAGAGGACCAGCTGGCTTCTAAATGGCAAGGCTTTCTTGGCAGTCCACAGAGAGGCCTTAGGAAGCTAGTGATGAGATACTGGTCTTCAGGCCCTTACTTTCATCTGCCTTGCCGCTTCACTGTTTAACTATCTGGCTTACCATTTGTATGCCATTTCTATTTGGTTTACGTGGGAGGCCTGTGACAGGGAGGTTATACATTCCAAGAATAAAATAAACCTGGAGGGCAAGTTGTACACGCAAACATGCTTCTTTAAAGGATCAGAAATGGCTACCCTACTACACACCTTTCTGAAAATAAGCAAGCAGCTTTAGAATGAAAGGAAGCGGCTCAGAATGACCAGGAGAGGAACACTCCTGATGTCAACAGCTGCAAATTCACGTTGAAAGTGTCTTTGCCTTTCATGCAAATGTAGTCTAGGAGATATTCAAAAAAGCCCCCCCCCTTACCTCCCTGCCCCCCGCTCTGCCAACTGACACAACCATGGTGTCAAAGTGCATTGTTTGCTGGAGGGCGCTGCCATCTGCAAGAGCGCAACATTTCATCTCCGGTAAATAAACACATCTGATTCTGCCAGTGTCCTCCCTGCTGCGTGGCCCATCTGGAACAGGTGAGCTAGAAGGCATAGCCAGGCACTGGAAGGTGGGGGCAGAGGAAAGAGGAGCAGGCAGGATCAGGCCTCAAGGGACCTGGCACAGGGAGGAAGGAGACAGTAGACCCGTCATGTTGCATCCTGCCTAACCCCTTTGCTAAAGCAGCATGTTAAATTGCCCTCGTTAGTGAGGGATGCTCCAAGCCAGTGGCACCCGGACCATCTGCTCCAAAGGTCATGTGACCTTGCAGAGCAAAGCTCCAGTTTGAAAGTGGCAGTATTCTGCAAAACAAGGATCCGAATGAAGAAACTCCAGGTGATTTTCAAGGGTCGGGAGAAAATCCAAATGTTCTCTCTATACCCCTTAAGGAAAAACCTTTAAAAGGATACAAATCATTCCTGCAGATACACCCCCACCCAAAAAAGCCCTGAAAATGTCTACTTTTAGCCCAAGATGTAGAAAGTACCACACTCCAGAAAAGGGATTTGTCAGATTCACAGTTGATATTTGACACCAAGTATTCCAAGAGCCAATTTCATAGAAGCATTACAGTATGTTACAGTTGAACATATGTACATCTTGCCTGGATGTGCATAAATCTGTTCGTAAGAAAGAGCCAATGCTCATTCACTATACAAATGAAGCTGGGGCCCAGCACTTGGATAAGTGTGGGGTTTTAATCACACATTCAGCTATATGCACAGTGACTGTAACATGAGAATCACTCAACCCACATACAAAGAACACTCAAGTGTACCCTGTAGATAGATTGTATGTGCATCCACTGTGTGAAGAGGGCTACAGTAGGAGATATTCAGAAATGGATCCTGTTGAAAAGATCAGCGTAGGGAAGAACTTTGTGCACATAACATGACTTCCCCACCTTCTCAGGAACCTGAAATACCACCTGAAATACTGATTCTGGAAGATGGGAGATCTTCAGGAGCAGGATTTCTGGCTGCTATAGAATGGAGGAAGTCGGCTTTCAATGGGAACTTTTCTACAGGATCCGGTTTGTAACGCATATATGTGGAGATGTGCAGGACAGGATTAGAAAGCAAACAGGCCTCGCTCCTTTCTTTGCTGACCCACTAACACAGTGGGTTAACACATCTCCCTCATGGATCACTGCCTTGTCATGGCGAGGGGGCTTGCGTGGTTCGATGAGGCTGTGGGCTATGCCGTGGAGGGCCACCCAAGACGGACAGGCCACAGCAGAGAACTCAGACCAAGCGTGATCCCCTGGAGAAGGAAATGGCACCCACTCCAGTATCTTTGCCAAGAAAACCCCATGGACAGTAACAAAAGGCTAAAAGATATGACGCCGGAAGATGAGCCCCTCAGGTCTGAAGGTGTCCAAAATGCTACTGGGGAAGAGCAGAGGGCAAGTACAAGTAACCCCAGAAAGAGTGAAGCAGCTGGGCCAAAGCTGAAAGGATGCTCAGTTGTGGATGTGTCTGATGGTGAAAGGAAAGTCCGATGCTGCAAAGAACAATACTGCATAGGAACCTGGAATGTAAGATCTATGAATCAAGGTAAGCTTGACGTGGTCAAAAATGAGATGGCAAGACTGAACATCGATATCTTAGGAATCAGTGAACTAAAGTGGACAGGAATCGGTGAATTTAACTCAGAAGACCATTATATCTACTACTATGGCCAGGAATCTCGTAGAAAAAATGGTGTGGTCTTTATAGTCAACAAGAGTGTGCAAAAGTCAGTACTGGGATACAATCTTTAAAATGACAGAATGATTTTGGTCCGATTCCAAGGCAAACCATTCAACATCACAGTAATCCAAGTCTATGCCCCAACCACTGATGCAGAAGAGGCTGAAGTGGACCGGTTCTATGAAGACCTACAACACCTCCTAGAACTAACACCAAAAAATGATGTCCTCATCATCATAGGGGACTGGAATGCTAAAGTAGGAAGTCAAAAGGTAACCGGAATAACAGACAAGTTTGGCCTTGGAAAGCAAAATGAAGCAGGGCAAAGGTTAACAGAGTTTTGTCAAGAGAACACACTGGTCATAGCGAACACCCTTTTCCAACAACCTAAGAGACGACTCTACACATGGACATCACCAGATGGGCAACACCGAAATCAGATTGACTATATAATTTGCAGTCAAAGATGGAGAAGCTCTATCCAGTCAGTAAAAACAAGACCTGGAGCTGACTGTGGTTCAGATCATGAGCTACTCATTGCAAAATTCAGACTTAAACTGAAGAAAATTGGGAAAACCACGAGGCCATTCAGGTTTGACCTAGATCGCATCCCTGATGAATATACAGTAGAGGTGAAGAATAGATTCAAGGGTCTGGATTTGATAGATAGAGTGCCTGAAGAACTATGGACAGAGGTTCGTGACATCGTACAGGAGGCAGCAATCACCACCATACCAAAGAAAAAGAAATGCAAGAAAGCAAAATGGCTTTCTGATGAGGCTTTACAAATAGCAGAGGAAAGAAGGAAAGCGAAAGGCAAAGGCGAAAAGGAAAGATTTACCCAACTGAACGCAGATTTCCAGAGAACAGCAAGGAGAGATAAGGAGGCCTTCCTGAATGAACAGTGCAAAGTAATAGAAGAAAACAATAGAATGGGAAGGACTAGAGATCTCTTCAAGAAAATTGGAGAAATCAAGGGAGCGTTCCATGCAAAGCTGGCCATGATAAAGGACAAAAACGGTAGGGACCTAACAGAAGCAGAAGAGATTAGGAAAAGATGGCAAGAATACACAGAAGAACTATACAAGAAAGACCTCGATGTCCTTGACAACCACGACGGTATAATCACTGACCTCGAGCCAGACATCCTGGAATGTGAAGTTAAATGGGCCTTAGAAAGCATTACTAACAACAAAGCTAGTGGAGGTGATGGTATCCCAGCTGAGCTATTCAAAGTCTTAGAAGAGGATGCTGTTAAAGTTCTGCACTCCATTTGCCAGCAAATTTGGAAAACGCAACAGTGGCCACAGGATTGGAAAAGATCAGTATACATTCCAATCCCAAAGAAGGGCAATGCCAAGGAATGTTCAAACTATCGCACAATTGCACTCATATCACACGCTAGCAAGGTCATGCTCAAGATCCTACAAGCTAGGCTTCAACAGTACGTGGATAGAGAACTACCAGAAGTACAAGCTGGGTTTCGAAGAGGTAGAGGAACGAGAGATCATATTGCCAACATTCGCTGGATTATGGAGAAAGCAAGAGAGTACCAGAAAAATATCTACTTCTGCTTCATTGACTATGCTAAAGCCTTTGACTGTGTGGATCACAACAAACTATGGCAGGTCCTTAAAGAGATGGGAGTACCAGACCACCTCACATGTCTCTTGAGAAACCTGTATAAGGGCCAAGAAGCGACAGTTAGAACCGGATACGGAACAACTGATTGGTTCAGCATAGGAAAAGGAGTACGACAAGGATGTATATTGTCACCTTGCTTATTTAATATATATGCAGAGTACATCATGCGAAATGCTGGCCTGGATGAATCACAAGCGGGAATTAAGATTGCTGGGGAAAAGATCAACAACCTCAGATATGCAGATGATACCACTCTAATGGCTGAAAGTGAAGAGGACCTAAAGAGCCTCCTTCTCAGGGTAAAAGAGGAGAGCGCAAAAGTGGGATTGAAGCTCAACATCAAGAAAACTAAAATCATGGCATCCGGCCCCATCACTCCTTGGCAAATAGAAGGGGAAGTCGAGGAAGTAGTGACAGGCTTCACGTTCCTGGGATCCCAGATCACCGCAGACTGTGACTGCAGCCATGAAATTAAAAGACGCCTGCTCCTTGGGAGGAAAGCGATGGTGAACCTAAACAGCATGATAAAAACTAGAGACATCACCCTGCAAACAAAAGTCCACATGGTCAAAGCAATGGTATTCCCAGTAGTCATGTATGGCTGCGAGAGTTGGACTATAAGGAAGGCCGAGCACCGAAGAATAGATTCTTTTGAACTATGGTGCTGGAGAAGACTCTTGAGAGTCCCTTGGACTGCAAGGAGATCAAATCAGTCAATCCTAAAAGAAAGCAACCCTGACTGTTCCCTGGAAGGCCAGATAATGAAACTGAAGCTCAAATACTTTGGCCACCAAATGAGAAGGGAACACTCACTGGAGAAGACCCTGATGCTGGGAAAGACTGAAGGTCAAAGAAGACGGGGACGGCAAAGTATGAGATGGTTAGGCAGTGTCACAGATGCTACGAACATGAAATTGAGCAAACTTCAGAGGATGGCGGAAGACAGGAGGGCCTGGCGTGATCTGGTCCATGGGGTCACGAAGAGTTGGACTCAACTGTGCGACTGAACAACAACAACACCGTTTTAAAAAGGAGACTCCCACTTACACAGGACCTTTATGGGACAGTCCATTGAGGTGAAATTTTGGAACATTTAGAGGGTTAAGCGGTACCCCACACCTGACCAGGCCTCTGCTACAAAGTGAGAGCTGCAAGCCTCTATTCATTACCCGGGGAAGTGGAGGACAGGTAGCAAGGAAAAGCATGTACTAGTGTTGCTGTGCTGGAGAAGAGCTGAGGAAGTGGGCTCTCTTAGCAGTTCCTTGTGATGGGACCATGGAAGACTTGGTAATTGATTTGGTGCCTGTGTACGCACAGTTCAGCTTGGTATACTTATTCAAAAGCCTCTACGTTTCGTTTTCACAAAAAGGAGCTTGCCTGGCTCACCACATCAAACAGCTTCACTCTATTGAACTGTTTGCAGAGAGATGGGACAGAATCCACACATTTGTATGAGAAATGAAGGCCGCCTCAATTTTCTTAAAAAGGAGTTAGTTCATTTCCCTGTCCATGGCTGGTTGGATTTTTCTTTGGCGGGGGAGAAGGGGTGCAGAGAACCCCTAGGTTTAAAAAGCTGAAGGTTTTTGGGTAAACACAACAAAGTAGGTGAGGGACGAATGTGAGGCTGTAGCTGGCCAGACACATGTGGAGCAAGCAGAGACCCAAAGGCACTGCTAGGCCTCAGACTCCTGGGTGTCTGTATACTGAGCAAAGTGGCCTGATGGACTACTTGTGCCAGATGAATGGCCATTAGCTACGATTGCTCAATGGAACCTGTGTATAAAAGGAGAACACCCAATATCAGATGCCAATTATAAACAAGTTGTTTTCCCAAAGGCATTCTGCTTTGCCACTGTTAGAATACACAGATTGAATCAACACTATACATTTAGAGAAACTATCCCTGTATAGCCAACCTTTGTCAATTGTTTCTCTATATACAACCGGTGTCTTATGCCTCTGTAACAAAAGCAAATACTAACCCATCATCTTCTGCCCTTTGTTTACACTGCATTCATATCCCATCCTTGTGAAAGTCAAGGCAGTTTACACAGGAGTCTGAGAAGGTCTCCTAGTCCATCGCTGACAATACACATACCCACCAAGGTTGCTTTATCATGTAAATCATACCCAGGGAACAAACCTTTTACCTATTCACCATTTCCTTCTGCTATAATGCTATGCTACTTTTTAAAAAAGCAGCCGTTTCCAAATAAGGGGCAAACGCGGCTAATCACATGCCATTTCCATTTTTACTTTTCATTTTCTGCCCTGCAGCATTCAGTCATGTGTATGCACATGCTTATGGGAAAAAAGAGACACCCCATCAAAAGAATCACAGTGAAAGGAGCTGGGAACAATACCGTTGCAATCAGCCACTGCAAGAGAGGGAAGTGAGGAACTAAATAAGCTTGTCTTAACTCATCATTGGTGCAATGTGATTCGCCAACAGCCTATGACATAACTGAACTTTACCAAGTGGCCTCAGCCAAGCAACTTTCTCAAGCCCAGAGACCCTGTCCACAGCATGCAGGCAGTAATACTGGCTTTACAGAGCTTTTTGCAGAAGAATAAAAATATGAACTTTTTGTATGGTCCACAGTGCTATACAGATGGGCTACCCTTCTGTAGTAAATATGCCCAGAGCAAATTGCAAACAAAAAAATAAACTTAACAGTATATAAAAGTAGCAACAACACCAACTAATAAAGGCCAGAATAAACAACACTGCTTGCAGGTTTCAGGAACAACTCTGTCTTTAGAGACTGCTGGAAGGTCTGTACTGAGGGGGCTTAACAGAGTTTGCAAGGAAGAGAGTTCTACAGCACTGGAGTGGGTCCCCACCAAACAAGCCTGTGATAAAGTAGATTCCTACAAGAGGAACCACTTGTAGTTCAGCGCATGGACAAAAACATGTGGGTGGGATGCAGTCTGTTAAGTACTTTAAGGCCAAGCCATTAAGGACTAATAGAGCATCTCAAACTGAGACCAGAAAATATTAGATGCTTAACATGTGTGCTGCAGCAAGCCCCAACTGAATGCCCTGGCTGCTGTATTTTGAACAGTGATGTTTCCCAGACCGTCTTCAAGGGCAGCTCCATGTAGGGCATGTTACAGTAATCTGTTCTGAATGCTACTAAGATATGTGTGACAAGTGTCCAGGAAAGCTGCTTAACCAGAACAAGCATCCACGGTCAATCCCCCAGACTGTGGTCCTGCTCTTTCAGAATGAGTACAACCATGCCCAGAACACACTGTATACCTAGTTCTGTCTCAGCTTTACTCCCAATACAACAGCACTTCTGTTTTGGCTGAATTTTGTGCCCCTCATTCAGTCATTATTATTGTATTTGCTCTCCCTCATCCAGCCCTTGTGTTAAGAACAAGGGAGTGCAGAGAAAAGACATACAAAATACCGTACTGGTCCCAGAGAATCTAGCTTCCAGAAAACCTTAACTTAAAAAACACACCCACCCACCCCATTTTAGCCATTAGGGCTGCCAACACAGTCAGGGAGCAAGCAACCAGAGGCTGCTGAAATCCCAGGAGGTGGGGGAAAGGGGACGAGACAAGACTACCTATGGTTGAAGACAGGGATTCAGGACCCAGCACGGCTCTAGACCCCTCCCTATAGTTTGCAGACTTTATTCTGGTTTTGCCAAATTAGTATGGTTTCAAAATTAAGAGAAGAGGAATTAAGCAAGTGTGCTCAGTTTCATAATACAAATTGCAGATTTTAACTTTTTCCTTGGCAGAGAATCTGAATTAACTAGGATGCAGACCTTAAGCTTGCATGGCAACCGCCTGGCTTAGCTTTGGCTGCCTTTGCAAGCAAAGTTTAAAAATGCAGTCTTGGAAATTCAAGTATTTAAGCTTGTGAATACTGCTGATGTAGCAAATAAGCAGAGAAAAATTCATTTTCAGTTCAGAGTATGGTACCCAGAATGGCTGCTTCTGAAGAACCATTTGAAAAAGCACACCTTTCATCTGTAACAAGACACAAACTTAAGGATGTTCACTATTTATTGCTAATTGCCACCCTTATCAAAAGGTGAATACTTCTGCCAGTAGCTTGTTCAACCTTATAGAGTCGAAAAATGCAAACCAGTTTCTGCTATGGACTGTAAAAGCCAGAACCAACTCAACACGAGTCTAATTAAAAGGTATAGCTTGCATCTTGCTTACCCTGCTCCGCAGATAATCAGCCAGATTCCGACGCGTGAAGTTGGCAGCTGCAGTTGGAGACAACTCATACCCTGTCATCAAGAAATTAACATATTCAGAAGGCTATAAAGTAAAGGTAAATGTAAAGGTTCCCTTGCTCGAAAGCCAGTTGAATCCGACTCTAGGGTTGCGGTGCGCATCTCCATTTCAAAGCCGAAGAGCCAGCGCTGTCCGAAGACATTTCCGTGGTCATGTGGCCGGCATGACTAAACACCAAGGCACACGGAACGCTGTTTCCTTCCCACTGAAGTGGTACCTATTTATCTACTTGCAATTTCTTGCTTTCGAACTGCTAGGTTGGCAGGAGTCACAAGCCTATAGGTGAATGAAAATATTCTCAGAGCGTGAAAGGAAGCAATTCTTTCATTTCTTGACTCATATACAACTCTGATCTCTTGAAGTCAGGGTCAGAATGATTCTGCAACAGATGTGGGGTAGGGAAACAGTCTTTTTCACTTGGCAGCTAAAAGTTTCTTCCCATTTATACTAATGCTTTGGAAATCTCCCAAAGTGAACAGTTGAGATAAATTCCAGCCCTGTGCAGGAGGTAGGACAGTATGGATGCACATAGCTGTTATCATGCAAACATGGACAAGGGATCAGAACTGCATGCATCGATAAAACGCTTTAGAGCCAACATACGTATTTGAAGTAATGTGGTACAGTATTCTGATACTATATCCAATCAGGCCACATATGTGGTCCCATCTTTGAATGGATGCTTGTGGGGTTTTTAATGCCCCTTTCTTTAGAAGACTAGTATTTCAGGAGAACTTCTATCTCACTCACCTCTAACCCTGATGTACTGTTTCCAAGAACAAGAAAGATTTTATATAAATATTATCAGACCTTCAGTCTGAAGAGATGTAATACGATTACATGAGTATTCAGAACGTGTAGTCTAGCTCTTAGAGACTTCAGAAGCACACAGGTGCAAAGAAAAAGTTTCTTTTTAGAACCTGCTCAATTGCAATGTCATTCAGGACAAGTGGAGGGGCACTCAAATGACAACAACTAGGATGGTGCATAGGAGACACACACTCTGCCTCTCCCCAACCAAGCTGCATGTAGAATTCTAGACCATCTAATCCAGTCACACGTTCTGCAGTTTTGTAAACACAGGAAGTATTTCATCACTAGAGAATCCTAAACATTTGGAGCCCCCAACAAGAAAGGAGCAGTCTCCACTTACCATTCCTCATCTTGTAGAGCTGGACATTTTTCTGGATGTATTCTGCAAACTGGACAGTGTCACCAGCCTCCCCAACACATAGGAGCAAGATTTTCTCACTCATCTTGAACATCTTGTCATGATCTAGACTCATGGAAAACAAAAGAAATAATGGTACAATCAAAAATAAGAGTAAGCTACTGTGAAGCTTCACATAATGAGACAGAAGGGGAGAGAAATGAACAGAGGTTTCCTACACTCCCCCCACACACATGCAAAATTAATGGTTTAGGAACTTATGAAAATGAGACTGCAAGCAAACCATAGACAAATATGGAGAATTCACAGGATCCTTATCCTAAAAAGTTACTTGGTTGCATTTACTCCAACAGCCCATGTCAATTGAGGCATTAATATATAAGTGTATTTATATTTACTACATCAACCAGTTTAAGACAGGGTTCTTTGCTGATAGCCCTCCTAAAAGTGACTGAAAAAAGTCCAATCAATTATAGTTTAGAAAGTGCTAAACTCTCAGGAAGGCAAGAAATTATAAAAGTCTTTACATTTTATTATGATAATAAAGCTTTTGAAAAACAAGTGGTTTGGGGATAGGGAAGAAGGAGCACTACTCAAAAATCAAACCTTGAAGCATACAATTTTTGTGCCATTCATAACTGTATAATCATGTTTTACATGCAAGTAGTATTCTAGGCATAACCACTGCTTTCTTGGGAAAGTAGCAGTAGAAAAGAGCAAGAGTCCAGTAGCAGATATAAGTGAGCAGTGACTCACAAAAGCTCATACCCTGCCACATATTTTGTCTGTCTTTAAGGTGATACTGGACTCTTTTCTGCTGCTACAGACAGATTAACACGGCGACCCATCTTGGGAAAAGTAGCTCTCTGTATTTCAGACACCTGCTACAGAACACTCCAGATCTTCATATCAGAACCTTATCTTTGTTTTCTGTTTACGAAACTACAGCTGGATAATCTTCTCTGGAAGACCTGTGGAAGGCTCTGAAACGTCAGACTATTAAAAGGACAGGCAAAAGTCTTTTGCAGTTGTTAGAATGCTTGTGGGGGAGCTTTCCTGTTTAAGTTTAAGACTAGACCTCTGTATGATGTGAAGCAAAAATAAAACACAATGCCAGGAAAGTCTTTGTTACTAATTCACAGAAGTAGTACAGAATGACCCTTCCTATGAAAGTGCTGATGTTGCCACCTCTGTCTCTTGACTGGGCCGTGGGGCAAAAGGCTACTTAACAAACACTTAAGTACTGCTCTACAAGCTACTATAGGCAGCAATTTTTGCACGAACAATCCATGCAAGGGCAGCCATCACCCTACTCCCACCCAAGGGTTTTTTGCTGCTATCCATCATGAGTTTCAGACAGCCCTAATATGGCAGCCTTTGAATGAAGTGTGGCCCACCACTCTACACCCCCACACCCTGTTTATCTTGAGTCTCCACCCTCTTCCTTTTAGTACTGAGGTGACAAGAGAAACACCAAAGAGGGAAGTGCTATAGGTGTTCCCAGAAGTATGGAAGTGCACATTCTGTGCATTTTAAACTGCACTATTTCCATGAAACACTTTACTTTAAAGGCACTATCTGCCACCGTCACATGTTGATCAGCTCTAAGTACGCTCTGACATTAATTTCAGAGGGGTGGTTAATGTTCTGGGTTCCCTTGCCTGCCATGCAAGATCCTACCTCAGGCACCTGGCAAAGCAGACTACACTCCAAGTTAGCTTAGGCCAGAATAAAAACACAGTCTTTTACACTGCCAGAAGAGGCCTTACATTTGGGTTGCACCAACATTTTGTTCCATCTAGCTACCTCTATACTTTGGAATTCCCCAAACATTGCAGAGCTTTTACCTTGGCCTAACTTAACATTCTTCCATCTGCCCTCCTTGAAGGGAGATATGCACAGATCCCATACGTGAAACATCCCATACATGACATGCATGATCGAGGTTTATAAGATTATGCATGGGATAGAGCAGGTTGAGAAAGAAGTACTTTTCTCCCTTTCTCACAAGACAAGAACTTGTGGGCACTCCATGAAATTGCTGAGCAGTCGGGTTAGGGCAGATAAAAGGAAGTACTTCTTCACCCAAAGAGTGATTAACACATGGAATTCACTGCCACAGGAGGTGGTGGCAGCTACAAGCATGGAGAGCTTCAAGAGGGAATTAGATAAGCATGTGGAGCAGAAGCCCATCAATGGCTATTAGCCACAAGGTACAGACAGGTACTTTCAGTCTGGGGCAAGTGATGCTCTGTATTCTTGGTGCTTGCGGGGGCAACGGTGGGAGGGCTGCTAGTGTCCTGGCCCCACTGCTGGACCTCCTGATGGCACCTGGTATTTTTGGCCACTGTGTGACAGAGTTTTGGACTAGATAGGCCATTGGCCTGATCCAACATTAGCTTCTCTTATGTTCTTATCTATGCCCATGCCAAGCTGGAATGGTAGAAACAATTGAGCATGTCCTCTTATACTGCCGGTCTTACCAGAGCATTTGGAATATGTATCTTACTCTAATTATATCCAAGTATCCAGGTAGATCCCAACAATTTTATACCTCTCTTCTTCTTGTTAATTTCTGTAATGAAACTACCCTTATGGTAGCTAGATTTTCTGCCTTGGCATGCCTAATCAGGCAGAAAAATATGGATTTGTTTTAACAAATTTTATTCTATCATATGTACATTTTGTTCAGAACATCTATGATATGTAACTAAAGTATATACGTTTTATTGATGATCTTGAATAGTATAAAAAACCTGTTTCAATAGTCATAGTGTAAGACTTAGACAAAATTTTGTCTGTAGTTCCTCTCCTACAGCTCTACCTGTTAAACCACAAATCTATCCAATTCACTTACACTCCATTCCTTCACTTTAGGTTTAGAATTTTTACATCCTACCTTTCTGCTCAAAAGGGCCCTCAAGTTGGCCCATGAAAATGATAACGCCATAATAAACCACTCTTAATATACTTTCTAAAGCAGTAATTACAGCAGAATAGCCTGTATATCATGTAGTTACACTTTCTCATTTTTAGCCTCCCTCCCTTTGACAGCAATCTTTACACCTGGCAAGCATGCAAGGTTTTCATCTTCACTTGTGGTATAATCCTGTGTAATCACTAGGTCCAGACTGGGAAAATGTGCAAAGCATTGTGCTCCCAGTGGCACTTCAGACAGAAAATTTCTTACTGCCCTACTTCATTGTGTGCCCTGTTTTCAACACGGCCTTGTGTATGCACTTTGCTTTAAAGTTGTACAGCACCTAGCCCAACATTAGGCTGCACATTGCCCATTACAATGAAATAATCAGTGGTCTTCAACTGGCAGGCAGGCGGGGTAGGTATAGCAGCTTTAGGTCACATGGCACCACAGGCTAGACTGCATGGCAAGCAGTCCTCTCCGCCCTCAAGCAGTTCAGGCAGAAATTTCTTCTTCTATCAGCAACTGAGCAGCAGCTTCTACATTGCAACAGAATGCAGTGAAAGTGAGGTGACAGAACAGACTACTACTGTGGACTTCATGGGAGGCATTATAGTTTTCAAAAGTTCATCTACATTAATTTCCTATAAGCCATCAATAAGCACATTTGATAATAATTATTATTTATTATTATAGGCAGCAACCTGGATAGCCCTGACTAGACCCATGTCATCAGAGCTCAGAAGTTAAGCAGGGCCAGCTATGGTTCTCACTTGGAAGAGAAATCACCATGGAAGACTGGGGGTGCTGCTATACAGAGAAAGTCAAAGTCAAACCACTTCTGCTCATCCTGTGGTAGCCATGAATCAGTTGCAACTTGAGGGCATACAGTTTTTATTATAGGTACGCCACATTCTACATTGCTTACACAATACTTTTGCTATACTTTTTGTTACTCACATTGTCTTTGAATGTTATATTCCTAGACCTGTTGCATTGTTCATTGGAATTTTATGTTGCTTGATTACATTTTCTCTCTCTTTCTTTACCCTGTAACCCACCTTGAGTTTCACTGAGAAAAGCAGGCTATAAATGACCTAAAAAACCAAAATGTTGGGCTTTGTTCTTTGCATGAGAAGCACTAAAACCTCCTACCAACATCTATAGTCTGAAGTAGTTCAAGCCCATTCTGCCACCGCAGAATCCCACTCCTTGTTCTGCTGCATATGTAGGCAAGGCCTAAGTACCAATAACAGGGTACACTGGAAACAAAGGTGCTTGGCAAAAATGACATTATTACTCCCCCCCCCCCCGCCCCCCCTCTTTACGGAAAAGAGAAAGGCAGAGAGGAGGCTGTCCTGGAGAGCAGAACTCCTGCGTCCGACTCATATGGGAACTTCAAGTCTCGTAGCTTACCTCCACCCACCAACACCCCCCCCCAGCGCACCCTCTTACAGCTAGGGAGAAGAACAGAACCAGAAGACGGTAACAAAACGAAAGGACTCCGTTTTGCATGGCAAGGGAGGCCCTTCCTGCGCCTGACAAGATGCCAAGATGCAAGCGCTCCTGAGCAAGAGAAACAGACCATCAATCACCCTCCAAGGCCCACAGACTGACCGCGCTTCATATGGACGATGCTAGAGGCTGCGATGGTGTCCGCAGCCACCAGGACGAAGTCCGGTCCCTGAATGCCAATAAGATACTCCATCAGGGCCCGACGGACGGGAAAATCTTAAGGCGGGAGGCGAAAAAGAAGACGGAAACGCACGACGGTGACACAGCGCTCAAGCTAGAACCCGGCGTGCGACGCGGCGCGGAAAAATTACGTGATTACCAAAGGCAGTGAGAAAACGGGGAAAACCGTCTCGCGAGAACTGGGGGGGGAGGAGGAGAAGTAAGTGAAGCCACGTGACTGACTCTTTTCCTGTCCCCTTGCTAAACCGGAGCCCGGTCTTTTCAGACAACGTTCTTTCATACCGATTTTCCCTAGCGGTCTTTTCCAGAGTCACGTGACTTTCCGTCAGGGCAAATTTAACCCTTTGTTTATACATCTTTATATAATGTATTACTTTTTTAAAAAAAGCCTGCTCTGTCGGTGTACATAAGGTAGGCGAGGTTGACAGTGAGTGACTGACCCAACATTTTATTTTCACAACAATCCTGTGAAACAAATTTAGAGTCCAGTGGGACCTTTAAGACCAAGGAAGGTTTATTCAAGGTATGAGCTTTCGTGTGCAAGGCACACTTTTTCAAATACATTGGAATAGTGTGTAAGGCTCGAACGTATAGACAGGGAAATTAACATGATGATGTTTAAGATATGCAAATTCCAAAATAACAAGCTAAGGTTATGTCAACAGTTATGAAGTAATAAATATGTCCGAATAGCAGATAAATGTCCAAAGGTGTTCTTTCTTCAAATTGTGGGAAGCAAACCAAGAATCTCCATTCTGTCCTCCTAGGCATGAATGACAGAACGGAGATTCTCAGTTTGCTTCCCACAATTAGAAAATAATATTAATTTCCCTGTCTATACGTCTGAACCTTACACACCATTCCAATGTATTTGAAAAACTGTGCCTTGCACATGAAAGCTCATACCTTGAATAAACCTTTGTTGGTCTTAAAGGTGCCACTGGACTCTAAATTTGTTTTGCTGCTTCAGACCAACATGGCTACCTGGATCTAACAATCCTGTGAGGTAGGCTACACTTGAGCAGCTTGAACCAAGATCAATTCCATTTTTAGGGGAGGCCAAAAGAGAGGGGCTGGTCATGGCACTATCTTCACAACAGAGTGAGGAATTTGAACCTGGCTCTACCAGATCCTAATCCAATACTTTTACCACCACACCACACTGATTCTGGGCACATTCCTCAGAAGCACCACCTGTGCCTGTCTAACGAATGACTGTAAGAGCTTACATGGATGGGAATGACACATTATGTGCATTTTCCTCTTTTGGGGAGAAATAGTAGATGTGTGTGCCCACAAAGGGTTGCCAACCTCCAGGTGGGGACTTTGAGATATCTCAAAATTACAACTGATCTCCAGATGACAGATAAGTTCCCCTGGTGAAAATGGCTGCTTTGGAGGGGGGAATCTATGGCATATACCCTACTGAGGTCCCACCCCTCCCCATAGCCCACCCTCCCTAGGCTCCACCTCGGATCCTCCAGGAATTACCCAACCTGGAGCGAGCAACCCAGTGCCCACATGTGACATTATCTGGGACCTGGGGTTGGATCCAGGCTAAATGGCAGGATGGAAATTTGATGCCTCCTGCCTTTTAATGTAGCCTGCTTATCTCCATGAAATATGGCTCGTGGGGGATAGGGGACCTGAGGAATCACATGAGGGGAGTCTGCAGTGGAAAGGGGGAATTGGTGGAAACTGTAGAATTAGTTTGTTGCTGAGTGCAGTTCAGAGCGCTGGCATGAATCCTGAAAACTCTTAATGGGCTGGGACCAATATTGCCTTTCCTGACATAAGACCCGTAGTGTGCTGGGCCAGATGGGACGATTTCAGCTCCTGCTTGGGATTTCTTGGCAGCAGCCCAGTCCTTTGGAATGAAACAAGTGTGGGAAGGAACTGACATTTTCTGTCAATGTTCCCTCTAAGCTGTGGGGTCTTGTGAGCGAAAATCCTACTTTGTGAGCTACCGGCATTAAAGTGGTGAGCGAGCGATTTGGCTGCTGCATAAATTAGTTTGCTCTGGAGCCCTCCTTCCTGAGCGAAGACAAAAATGTGTGAGCCGGAGGCTAAAAATCTGTGAGCTATCTCACACTAACTCAGCTTAGAGGGAACACTGGTCATGCTTCAAGAAAAAATGTTAAGATTTTATGATTTAAAGGGCCCTCTGGAAATTGAATTGCTGGTGTGCTGATTGTTGAAATCTGCGGCTGCAGTTTTTAATGTTTATGGTATTTTCTCCACATCTGGAAACTCTTTTAGTGTAGAATGAAAAGTGGTTTATAAATATGTGAAACAAATAAATACCTTGCTTGTAGTGACAAAGTACCATAAACTGGCCCTGTTTAGGACAGAATGGAAGGAACGTGCATTCCATGTGTATACCCAGTAACACTAAAAAAAAAACACCCCTTCTCTAAAATCATCCCCAAGGTTAAAATAGGAACAGCAATTTACTGGGCATATGTACCAGGAAAATGGGGACTGTCCTAGTAGAATACGCGTATGGAGATGTTGCTTACTTGAGATACTTCAGAATAACTTTGTTGTTGCGTATGTCATTTTTGTGTCTATTTTGAATTTTTTTACTATGGAAACCTAGTTCCAAAAAACTTAATGTTTGGTAGGCACTCCAGGTAGGAATATGCACGTGGGAGGAAAATGTGTAAAATTGACAAACACTATCATCCACCCATACCCACCTTAATGTCTGATTCAGACTTCCCCTCTCCCCCCAGAGCCTGCTGCTCCTTCTTTAGCCACAACTGTTCCCCTTCAAGGGCTGCAACCCTAACAAGAGTTTCCTGGGGGCAAGCCCCAGTGAATAACATGGCACTTTTGAGCAAACTTGCTCAGTATTTATTTCTCTGTATGTCTTGCATGTCTGCCCTTGGATTCCACTCCCTGTGTTGGATTTGGGCAGAATAGTGGCAGGACTTGAGCTTTGCCCTCTCTGTGGCACCGCATGTTTCAAAAAACATGCTGTACTGGGGTGGGGGGTGAGCGGGAAGCAACAAATTGTATTTAGGAAACAGTATAAATGAGAGTAAGGCACACATTCACCACTTCGACTGTTTTCCAATTGCCCTCAGCCACACTTGTTAACTGAGTGGTGCATGTGTAAATCAAAACAGGATGTTTCCCTTTACTGAACAATGGCGAAGCCACATGCCAGTTTTGAAATGTGTGGATCCAATTTTGGAGTTTTCAAATACATTTTCCCTATAGATTGCTAGAACTATGCCCTATACCCACAAAGCCAGCCAGCCTAACTTTAGGGTTTGTGTTTTATTTTCATAAGAAGTTTAACAAAAAAAATATCAACAGCTATCCTTCTTGCTGGTTTTTATTATGCCCCAGGGTACAATTAAATGCTAAGGTTGTTATTGAATTGTCTTGACAGATTGGATTTTGGAAAGGAAAAAGAATCTGATGGAAGAAGGGAAAACATACTGATCGAATTTTCGGAACCGCAGATTTAAAAAAGGATGGAATATATCAGGCAGCGGGAAAACAAGAGGCACCTGTCTGTCTTGGAGCCTCAGAATTTAATGGTGCTGCTTAGCCATTTGAAATTCTTTCTTCATCTGTATGCATTGATCAGGCCCAGCATCTGCGGTTGGTACTGACCAGCAGGACTGTATCACTGAGCATCATCATCATTCTTAAGCTTGTACATGGGATTGGATCTCAAGTTCCTAAGGCTTTCTCTAGAGCAGGGGAAATTTGAGGCCCCAGTGGCCAGGTAGTGTTGTGGTATGCAATGTTGACAGTAGTACCCAAAAACAACCCACCGGTTACATTTTGCAGCTAAACTCTATGGAACATAAAGCATGCTCAGTAGCAGTGACAGACGTCCTCTGCTCTTTTGTTGGCCACAGTTGGTATCAGATTTAACCAGCTTGTAGAAAATGTACACAAAATAAGTGGTTGTATCTTGTTTGAATGGTTATCCAGTGAAACATCCTTCCCTTGTTTGTTTGTTTTTGTAGTTCATATCATAGCCCAAAGACATTCAGTACTTGTTGAGATGCATTGTTTCCCTTGGTCCTGGCACTTGTGTATTCCAGTTGGCAAGCACAGCAACAGGAAAAACAAATAAACAAGCTATCACACAATGCCACTGGTAGGCAAAATTTGGCAGGTGTGTGTTTTTGATGGTCAGTGTATCAAAAATAGCTACCTTAAGGTAGGCAATTTTGAAAGGTTGGTATCATGAACAGGAAATGCCACCAAATGACTAAAATTAGCAGGCAGCTGTTTGGAGCATGACCTAGGCAAGCCAGTCCTTACTGCCTCTTTTGCTTAGGTGCATGGCTCCATTCAGACAACAGAGCCACAGTGAGCGTGACTGCTGGGGAAGGGGAGACATACTCCTCTGGGCTAGCTCACCAGCCTTACAGGGTGGGCAGCTGCTATACCTGCCCTGCCACCTGCTCTTGCCCTGAGAGTCTTTCCTTACCCACTGTTGTCTGCAACAGCCTGGCCAGATACAGATTGCAGATAGGGTCTGGCACGATGTGCTGTGGTGCTGGGGAGGGTGAAGTTTGCCCTAGGCCAGCGTGTCCATTTCAATGATCCAGCTAGTGGCCAGCATAACTCTGGCAGCCTTGTAGAGAGCGGAGGAAGAGAGAAGTAAACCCCACCCAGAACTATGAACCCTCTATTTTTCAGCACAAAACAAAAGTATAGGTACTCTGAGCTTTGTTGTTCAGTCGCACAGTCGAGTCCGACTCTTCGCGACCCCATGGACCAGATCCCGCCAGGCCTTCCGGTCTTCCGCCGTCCTCTGAAGTTTGCTCAATTTCATGTTCGTTGCATCGATGACACTGTCTAACCATCTCATCCTTTGCCGTCCCCTTCTTCTTTGACCTTCAATCTTTCCCAGCATCAGGGTCTTCTCCAGTGAGTGCTCCCTTCTCATTTGGTGGCCAAAGTATTTGAGCTTCAGTTTCATTATCTGGCCTTCCAGGGAACAGTCAGGGTTGATTTCTTTGAGGATTGACTGATTTGTTCTTCTTGCAGTCCAAGGGACTCTCAAGAGTCTCCTCCAGCACCATAGTTCAAAAGAATCTATTCTTCGGCGCTCGGCCTTCCTTATAGTCCAACTCTCACAGCCATACATGACTACTGGGAATACCATTGCTTTGACCATGCGGACTTTTGTTGGCAGGGTGATGTCTCTACTTTTTATCATGCTGTTTAGGTTCGCCATCACTTTCCTCCCAAGGAAATCTTTTAATTTCATGGCTGCTGTCACAGTCTGCGGTGATCTGGGATCCCAGGAACGTGAAGTCTGTCACTACTTCCACGACTTCCCCTTCTATTTGCCAAGGAGTGATGGGGCCGGATGCCATGATCTTAGTTTTTTTGATGTTGAGCTTCAAGCCCACTTTTGCGCTCTCCTCTTTTACCCTGAGCAAGAGGCTCTTGAGGTCCTCTTCACTTTCTGCCATCAGAGTGGTATCGTCTGCATATCTGAGGTTGTTGATCTTTTCCCCAGCAATCTTAATTCCCGCTTGTGATTCATCCAGGCCAGCATTTCGCATGATGTACTCTGCATATATATTAAATAAGCAAGGTGACAATATACATCCTTGTCGTACTCCTTTTCCTATGCTAAACTACAAAGCAGTTAAATGTTCAATGCTGGTATTTATGTTATACTTTAGACCAGGAGCAGCCAAACTTGCTCAACTTAAGAGCCACACAGAATAAACGTCATATGTCTGAGAGCCGCAAGACATGAACAAATATTACATGTTTTTATTTTAAAATAATGCAAATTTGCTTTTTATTAACATTAAATGAGACTTCCAAAAATAAAAACACAAGGGGTAAAAAACAGATATTGGTAATGATATTTATTTGTCCAATGATATTTATTTGTCTAAGAGAGAGAGAAAAAGAGAGAGAGGTGGAAAGAAAGAGAGAAACAAATAAAGCAAATAGATGGAAGGGAGGGAGGGAGGGAGGGAGAAAAAGTATGCCTCCCCTTCGCTTCCCCAGCTGCCCTGCCAGGAGCCGCACAATATGTGTGAAAGAGCCACATGTGGCTCCCGAGCCTCAGTTTGGCCACCCCTGCTTTAGACCCACATCACAGGTATCACCAAATGGGAGACAAAGAAGATCTGCTACACCCCAATTCTTTCATGTAAATGTTGACATCAAATATTTACCAGGTGTTCACTGCATATGAAAACGTTCACCCACCACATATTTAATACGTAGTTTTGAGTACTGTTATTTCAGCATTTGACTCTGGCATTGTGGATATTGGCCAGTATTTAGCCCTGTTCAATCATTACAGTTTTAAGAACATAAAAAGAGCATTTCTGGATCAGACCCGTGGTCTGTCTAGTCCAGCATCCTGTCTCACATAGTGGCCAGAACAACACAAGTGGACCCAGTAATTTGTAAAGTCAATGACACAGGAAAGAATTACTGTACAAGTTCAAACTGTTAAAGACACATTAACAAGTCATATAAATTTCTACTTGATTTTACTAGGTGAACTTCATCCGAAGACAGAAGCCCAGTCACAGTGCCAAGGATGTTAAGGATGGAACGTTTCGACTGAACGTCTTTTTCAACCATCCTAATGAAAAAGAAGAAAGCTTTTTACAGATTTTTTACAAAAACCGGAATTGTTGAGGACACCTGATTACAATACAACAATAAACACAATTGTTTGAATGTACATACAATAAAACCCAATTGTTTGAATATACATACAGTTTGTAGTACTATTCTTTACTTCATGTTTCCATTAAAGGTACAAGTTATCTACAAACAAAAATCACATAACCTTATTATAGCTTACATGTTTGTTTAAAGCATAACCTCAATCCCTTCATATAAAATTACTTATTTAAATTTCTCTTACCTAAACTGGCTGAGAGCAGCTCCCAAATCTTTACAGCATTTTATTCGGATAGCAAATCTTAAACATACAGGTTCAAACTAGTTCCTTATATCCTATTAACCAGGTCACATGATATTGGATACTGGAGGAGCCACCTTACCAACAAACTTAAAGTACTAGAACATTATTCCTCTATTCATCTAAATGCAATCATGCCAAAGCAGTGTACCTATTTGCTGTTAAAGAATCATCAGGACAAACTCCCAGGTCACATGATATTGGATGCTGGAGGGGCCACCTTACCAGCAAACCTAAAGTACTTGAACATTTTTCATCTATTCATCTAAGTACAATCATTCCAAAACAGTCGCATGATATTGGATGCTGGAGGAGCCACCTTACCAACAAACCCAAAGTACTTGTGATTGTACTTAGATGAATAGATGAAAAATTGCCAAAACCCTGACAACTAGACAGAACTTTGGATAGCTGGCAATCAGTGGTATTAACTATTTGACAATTATTGATAAATGGCATTTTGTATCTGACCATGAGATTTCACATTTCACTCAAAAACACCTGATTTTTTTCTCACACTGATGGGATGCATGGGGGGGGGGGGGACAGGTCCTCGGCCTGTGCAACCATGTTGTCATTGATATTCAGAAATTTTTTTTCCCTGGTTGAGCAGTGAGAAATGGGACAACACCCAGTGCCACAATTGCTGTTTTATCAGACCACATCTGCTGTCTTGATCAATGTATTGTGCCAGCACTTTTTTACAGGCCATTCTGCTGCAGGTGTAAAAAGGGATTACATTTTTTTCCCCAGACTCTCTCTGATATTTTGCTAGTTCTTTATGCTCCATGATGAACATGGCTGAAAGGTTCTTCCAGAAGCCTATAATACAATGTTTTACCAGTATTATTTACTTATTTATACTTATTTATTTATACCCTCAAGGCAATTTCCAATATATAGTGACAACCACATCAAAACACATAATAAAAGCAGAAGTGAAACAGCCACGATCAGAGAACAGCCTAAAACTTGAATAGAACTATTTGGAATCAGTGTCTCCAATGGGTATCTTGTGAGCTACTGGTAGCTCACCAAGTAATGTGGAGTATCCCCTAGAACACCCGGGGGGGCGGGGGAGATCTGCTCTAGCCTTTTTTAAAAAATAAAACCACTTTTATTTCATAAGACACCACTCAGTGCTGCTGCTTCATTTCTGGTGCTCTTCCTGGCCCACATTCTGGTCCTAGGACAGAAAAATACTTGTTAAAATTCCAGGGGACAGGGTTAGGATATTTTTCTTTACTCAGAAGTAGCTGTCATTAAAGAAAAGTTTGGCAACCCTTGATTTGGAAAGTGGTAAAAGCAGCAATAAAATAACATTTTTTTAAACGGTCAGGTGGAACAGTCATAAAAAGACCCACTTAAAACCTGGGAGAAAAGGAACATTTTTACTGGGTGCCTTAAGCTTAACAGATTCAGCACATGTCTGTGGGTTTCGGGGAAAGAGCTCCAGAGACAGAGTGTCACCACAGAGAAGATCCTGTCTCTGTTAACCACCCTGCCTCTTCAGGTGGAGGCTGTATGATGTGAGTTCAGTTCAGCAGATGAGGGAAGCAGTTGTAAACATGTTTGTGGGAGTTGCAGGTGAATGGCATGTGTGAATATGGTGTGTATGAGTAATAAGTGTGTGTACGAGTATTGTTTGTGAGTAGTGCATATGAAAAGGTGAGTAGGGTGCATGTGCAGGAGAGAGTGAAAGGGTAATAGACATGGATGGTATTACTGACAGTCCCATCCCAACACATGCATCTGCAAATATACATGGGTTTCTGCAGCAGCAGTACCTATCGGAAGCCATTACCAGATATGGATTTGGAATGGAGGATGGCAGAGAGAGGACTGGCTCTGCCTTTTCAGCATTTTCCATTGCTCTGAATGAGCAGGCTGCCCAAGAATGTTGTTGTGAGGGTCATAAAACAGAAGTCCACCAGCACAGTACAAAATAACATTTATTCCAATAGAACAAAGTTTGAGTCCAGTGGCACCTTTAAGACCAACAAAGTTTTATTCACGGTATAAGCTTTTGTGTGCAAGCACACTTCCTGTCAAGCTCAGGGTAGTTGCTTTCGAATTGTAGTATCTCTGGTTCTTGTCACTGTACCTTCACTTGCCATTTCGAATTCCTAGGGGGGGAGTATGTGTTGTTGGAGTATATGGGAGTACAGCTTTGTAACTTTCTTGATGTGCGGCCCAAGACAGTTCCCGTGGGATTGTCCTTGGAGATCGCTATGCCAGCCTAGGTTAGATAGGGCATCATATATGTGTCCATGTTGCCATAGAAATGCCAGGGTATAGGTGTGACGTGTGTGTATGGAATTTATGGGTTTTGCCTATATCTTGTATGTTCCCGTGTTTTTCCCCAGTCCTAACAAAGGATCTGGAACCCACAGCATCAGATCTCTAATAAAGCATTACACTGCCTATAGTGTGTGTGGAGAGTGAATTGACTGGGGAACCTGACACTTCCTCAGATAACGGTGGAACAGAATCTGAGGAACCTGCATCTGAAGAAGTGTGCATGGATGGCAGAATCAGATCTTTGGTTTGGGGTCAGTCTGGATACATACTGGTGCTCTGATGTACATAGCTAATTGCCCTGCTTGCTTGCATACTATCCCAAAAGCTTTATCTTTGTATTCTCACACTGGCTTCTTGTTCTCAGGCTGATTGTAACACCTGCTAGCCATGAATCAACTATTATACAAAGTCCTCCTCTGACATTCCCAGGATGAGGGGTAGTTGAAACAGGCTAGGTTGTCTATTATAGATAGTGTGCGCTTGGTACACTTTTATGAGAAACCTCCACAACGGCCAGGAGATTGTTCGCTTCTCATGATGTCTCTTGGCTTTGCAGGAAGTCTGTTAGATAAACATTCTCACAGTATTAACCTGTCTCTGTCACATGTAACCATGACGTATGAATGTGGGCTGCACCGAAGTTCTCGTAAGAGCTAAACTTGTATTATCTGCCATTATTGTCAAAGCCTTTGATTCACCTGCAACTTTCCTGATTGCTAATAAAATCCATAAATGGAATTATCGTGTCTGAGAGTTACTGCAGAGTCTTACAATAGATTTAAACTTTGTTCTGCTGCTACCCCACCTGAATTTATTCCAATATGAGCTTTCATGAGACAAAGGTTAATTATTCACAGGGGTCATTTGGGGGGGGGATGCGGGGGGACGCCATCCCCCCGGGTGAGGTGCGGGAGGGCGGGGCCTGGAGCTCCCTGCTGGTGCCCACTGGAGGTCGCCGCCGGCTGTGGGGAGGAGGCGGGGCGCGCTGCGTTGGGCGCGGACGAGCGAGCAGGTATCCCAGCCGCCTCCCGGCTTCGCCTTTCCCGTCACGCTCGGTGCAGCAAGCGGGCGGCTGAGCGTGGGGGAAGCCGCCGCCGCCAGAAGCAGCCCCGCCATTTCGCGGCTTGCCTGTGCCGCCGGGACCCGCCCAGGCCGCCTCCTCCTCCTCGCAATCGCGGGAGATCCCCTGCCTCCACCTTAGGAATGGGAACCCCAGTGATGTCAGGGGGCGTGGCCTTATGACACACTTCCGGTGATGTCAGGGGGTGTGGCATATGCTAATGAGTTATGCTAATGAGTCCCCCTAGCTCTTTTTCTACGAAATGACCCCTGCTTATTCAGATACAATGGGAAAAAAGAAACTCCTTTACATCATCTTTACAGAAAATTACAGAACGGGAGGGAGAAAGAGGGAGGAGTTGATCACAGAGAGACCTGGTATAAGAAACCAGGCAAGACTGTCTGTGTGGGGACTTGAACCCTTTGGGTGGTTTAATGGATAATGGGTGTCAGAGGTTCTAGCCTCTTTTGCAAGTGATAAAGATGTGCAATAACAATAATAATTTTGTACCATCAAGTTGCAACTGACTCATGGTGACCCCAGATACATGGGATTTTCAAGGCAAGAGATATGGGGGGGTTGAATTGTCCTCCTCTGCACAGCAATCATGGTCTTCCTTTATGGTATCCCATCTGAACACCAACCATGGCCAACCCTACATAGCTTCCAAACTCTGACAAGATTGGACTAGTCAGGCTGCTAAAAAGAAGTAGGGTAAATTAAAAAAAAAAAAGTAAGGAAAAGGCCGTTTGAAGCATGAGAAAATTGACATCAGTAAAGGGTTAAGGTATGATACCAGATGTTAAGAACAGTGTAGTCAGGTTATTAAAAAAGAGGGTCCTCTTGGATTATTAGAAAGGACACCCACAGCTGAGCAGACACAGCCAACAGTTCACGTGATCCACCCACCCCCTGTGGCTTCCCACAAGTAGCTTCACTATGCAGCAGAGTTGTCTAAAAGACAAGGCACGGATATTAGCACTTTTACAGTGCAGTAGATAGTTGTTGAACCTCAGGGTAGATTGCTGTCGAGCAGAGATTTCTCAAAGGATGTTCTAGTGAAACACTGAAAAAGCTAAAAGAATCCTTCCATCAGAAACTGGTGTTTAGGCACATCCACAGCATTAATGCCTCCAGACGCCTGGATGCCCTCCATGCTGGACAGCCAAGGGGTTAATGTAACCTACTGCTTTAAAGGGAATCCCCCCCCCCCCGGCCTCTTCCCAATCATCTGGCCTGGTGTTAATTCTCCACCTGAGATGGGGAAATCGATTGGTGTGTGCAGGTGAAAATGGATTGTAGTCCACTTGTCTGGTAGGGTCAATGTAGCTGATTAGCCCCCATGTCCATTTCCAGTTATTGATAGCACAGGTGAGAATCACAGTTAGGCGCAGCGGGAGCATGCTGCCGTGGTCCCTCACTTCACAAACCAAAAAAAAACCCTGTGTAGTAAAATCACCAACCAAATCACAAAAGCCTTTTAAGAACTAGAAAATTATATCAATTCCTCTTTATACTGAACATCACAAAATACTCTAAGAATACACCGCCACCTCCAAATGTGTATCAGAGAACAATATACATTGAAGTTAGGAAAGTCCAAAGAATCAACACATTCAATGGGAAATAATCTCCAAAAGATCAAGAGGGAAATGTTCTCCAAGAACGATGTCAGCATAAGTAGGTTCACGAATTGCTCCATGCATGTTCTGGCTTCAGTGTCGCATATCGCTTGCTGCTTTGTCAAAAGTAGAACCTAAAACTAAATAGACCATATAACACAGCTCATAGTTCATGAATGCATCCACCCTCTATTACAAAATTGTAAAAGTTTAAATTCTTACTGAGTGCCAGAGCCTCCCAGTTTCCCGCTGTCATAATAATACAACTTTACCGGGGAACAAAGTTGTACATAAAAAACCTCCCAGCAATTAAAAAAACTCCTAGCACATCAAAGAGAAAGGCTCTAGGTCAATCCACTTCTTTTCATGCTACTTTTCTACCTGCGAGGATATTTTCAAATAGGGCAGCATTCAAAAATATGATCTACTGCTAAGTCATAGATTCCCATCTGCCAGCTCAAAACTATCTCATTCACTATACCCCATGTGTTGAGGAAGTCTCCTTTCCCCAAGTCTAGACTTTTGCCAGGTATTTAGTACCTGAGATGCTTAATAGGAAAACAAGAGTTCTCACAAAACTTCTGTCCCCATTGACTTTGGAAAGGAGGGTGTTATGAACCCATCACTTGTGTCCCAACTTGGGAGAAAGTGACTGGGGTGCAGCCTACAGGTATTGCTAGATTTTGCAACAACTCTGTGGTTCTGTTCCAAAGGTCATGTTTCTTTCAGTGTTGCTCTACATTTCGGATGAGACTATGGCCATCCTTGATCCTCAGCTTGTTAACAGAAACCAGGAGAAATGTTGTCATCAACATTCACATCTGTAGTTTGTCTGTTACCTATAGGTGCCAAAGAAATGGTATGATAATAACATAGTGTACATTGCATAAGAATGGCTTTAAAATACCATTACAGAATGACACCAAAATGGGAAATTTGCCAAAGGAAAGAGGTGGGATGAAAAACTCATATTCTCAACCATGCATGGAAATGGAAAGAAAAGGGGAGCGTAAACATGTGAGCATCTCTGGGTACCTAGCGGTGGATAGGGATGGAATTAAGATCAAGAACTATGCTATGGGCCCAGTGGAAAAGTACTGGGGTCCAGATTTGGCAATTAGGCCTCCAATTGCCTATATAGATGATGGACTCTTTTTGTAGCAGGAACTCCTTTGCATATTAGGCCGCATACCCCTAATGTAGCCAATCCTCCAAGAGCTTACAGAGCTCTTCTTACAGTAGCTACTGTAAGAAGAGCTCTGTAAGCTCTTGGAGGATTGGCTACATTAGGGGTGTGTCTCTTAATATGCAAATGAGTACCTGCTACAAAAAGAGCCCAGATTATGGGAAGGAAATATTTTGGAGAGAAGAAAAGGGTAGATTATGGGTTGGATCTTGCAGAGCTGTTCCACTAGCCCAGGCAGAACATTCTTCCAAGAATCATGAGTGAAAGACTCCTTCTGACAGAGGAAAGTCCCTTTGATACCAGGACAACTCAACAGGCTCCAAGCCTATATTTTTAGTCTTGGCCATGGTGCACACCATTCTGTGCATCTGAGACAGTCTTTTCTTTGTCAGAAAGACGTGCTCTGCTCCACAGGTCATGGGATGTCTGTAAGGATGACCCTGAACGGATGGGAATGCCACGTCTTGAGACAAATCCGATCTGACAGTTTTTACAGTACGTTCGTTCAGAACAAAATGCCCGGTCCCTTGTCACCCAGACTGAAATTATTAAGAAAGACAGACATTTCACTGACAACTCTAGCCTCAGGGGAGAAAATATTCCTTCTGTTCCCCTCTGAAGGTCAGGGCTCACATCATGCAAAACACATACACGCACATACACATGTTCTCACTCACACACAGACTACAAGCTTTTCCTTCACTAGAGAAGTCCATCAATTTTTTAAAATAGCAAATATTGAACCCAGAAGTCTATTTTAAAAGCTGTTTTCCCAGATATAATTTTGTTTCTTCATGCTCAACCATTCATCCCTGTATCTCTTGCACACTAACTCATTCATCCCAACTGCATTTACCAGAGGTGGCCATACACTGACACAAGGTGAGTTTGGGCATCCTTAAAGCAGCAGAGCCTCAGCTCAGCTTTACATGCAGAAGGTCCCAAGTTCAGTCCCAGGCATCTCCAGTTAAAAGACCTGGCAGTAGATGATGTGAAAGACCTTGCCTGATACCCTGGACAGCTGCTGCCAGTCAGAGTAGACAATACTAATTTTGATGGACCAAAGGTCTGCTTCAGTATAAGCTTTTTGTGTTCACAGGAGACAGCTCTGACCCAGGGCACATAATCAAATTTCAAAGCCTGAGGATGTCCCCACAACCATTAGTGTAAAAAGGTAGGTGCTATTTGGAGATCTTTTTCCTGGCATTAAATGATCGTCCCTGTTAGCAACTTAATAGGCAGAATCTCTATTTTCTCACCATGGGCATGATCCAGAAGGAAGTTGCATGCTTCTGAGTCCCACTGAAACAAATTAAAGAGACTTAAACACAGGTTTCACTGTCCCATTGAAATGAGACTTAATGCTGAAGAAGTGATCAGTGACTCACAAAAGCTCATACCCTACCACAAATTTTATTAGTCTTTAAGGTACTACAGGACACTTGCTCTTTAAAAATGCTTATTCTTGGCTAGACTGTATTCCACCAGTGCAATTTAACTATATAAACTCAGAATTCCATGGTGTTCAGTGGGACTTAGTCCCTAGTAAATGTGCTTAGAATCACAGCAAATGTGAATTAGATCTGTACCTACTTAGCTGGTGCTTTTTTATTATTATTACATGAAGCTGGATTTCACAAAATAGCAGATTTGTTCTGAAAAAAATCCATATTTTGGATTTAAATATACCCATGGCAATATGAAAATGAAGCCTCTGAACAGTTTTCAAGGGCAATCCTGTGGAAAACATATTACAACAACCTAACTGGATGTGATTGCAGTAGAGATCACCGTAGCCAGAATATATTTACATACTTGCTCCCAACAACACTCTCTTGGCAGTGATTTGTTTATTGAGAGATAAAGATGTTTCAATCTAAGATGATCTGTGTCAGAACTGACCCTCTTGGCACCAGTTCTGATATTATACATAGTTCAAACTTCTGACCAGTCCAATCACACCAGCACATCCAGCCCACCAAAATCTACTGTGCACCGTTAGCCCTCCCCAGGACTTGCAACCTCAGTGAACCCTAAGAAAGCTTGTAGTTGTCTCCTTGTCTGAGGAGGGTCCCACCCCAATACATCCTTGATTTTATGGGAATCCATGCTCAGTCCTTTTCCAAAAATCTGGTACCCCTGGAAGTTCAATTCCATAAGGAAGAATTTTCCTTAAGGAACTCGCATTTAGACAGCTTCACAAACAACTGGTTTTTGTAGAGGGCTTTCAACACATCTCTAACCAGCTTCACATGCAAGTCCTTATCAGGAGTATAAATCAAGATATCATCTAGATAAGCCAGTACCCCCTTGAATAAGTGCTTGTGCAACACCTCATCGATCAAGTTCATGAACACCCAGGGCCCTCCGAGAGCCAAAACGGCATAACCAAATACTCAAATTGACCAAGGGGGGTATTGAAAGCAGTCTTATGTTTGTCTCCTTGGATGCGAACCTAAAAGTACGCATCTCTCAAGTCCAACAGTGAAAATGCGACTCTGAGCAGCCTCTGCCAGCAAGTCTTTTATTAATGGGAGGGGATATGTGTTGGACATCAACACAGTATTCAAACCCCGATAATCTGTGCACAATCTTAACCCTCCATCCTTTTTCTTGCGAAAGAGCACTGGAGCCACAAAAGGTGAAGCTGCCAGCCAAATGAACCCCGAAGCCAAATTCTTATCAATAAACTTCCGCAGTTCCTCTTTCTCGGCAGGACTCATAGAATACAATTTCCCCTTGGGCATTTTATGGCCAGGCAAGATTTCAATAGCACAGTCAGTGTTCCAGTGAGGGGGTAGTTCATCCCCCTCCCCCTCCTCAAAGACCTTGGCCAAGCCTCTATATTCAGGGGGGATCTGATTCAGCTCCTCCTTGGCCAGGCACACCTGCTCTGGCACCGGTTGCAGCCTCCCCCCCCACTCCGGGTTCCATCTTTGCAGCAGGGGTCCAGGAACCTCAGGGCCCCTACACTCCACTGGATAAAGGGGTCATGTACCCTGAGCCAGGGGCTCTCCAATACCATTAGGAACTTTGCTGAGGGGTTCACAATGAATGATCTTAACTCCCAATGAGAGCCCACTCCCACTGGAAGGTGAGTGGTGTGATGCATGCATGGTTCCCCTTTCATAGTCCATCTGGGAGAAAACTAGGGGTTCCTCCAGCTCTCGCAGTTTGGCCCCCAACTCCAGCACCAGGGTCGGGCTGATTAAGTCTCGAGTACACCTGGAGTCAATGAGAACCTCCACCCAAATGTGGGTGCAAAGGGAGGGATTCACTACAGTCATAGTCATGTAAAATAGGGGGGAAGAGGATCTCACTGATTCTGGTGCAGGAGAGTTTTGGACCTACTGTTTAGCACCCTTCACAGCAGGTCCCAGCCTTTTCCCACTGGCTGTTGAAACTCCTCCTCACTGGACCAGATGCTTTCCAACTCCTCTCTCCCTCCTGACTGGAGAGCATTGTGTGGCTTGGGACGACTCCTGAGTGGCTTGATCCTCTTTTCCGGTCCCTTGTGTTCTTCTTTCTTGGCTCCGCTGGGGCTTCTCTCCCAAGGACAGTTGGTGGCAAAATGTCCTGGGGCCCCACACTTCAGGCACAGACCTTGCCGCATTCTTTGCTCTCTTTCACGATGCGGGGCTTAGGCAGGGGCAGTCAGGATACCATCTGAGGTCAAGAGCCAGTCACAGAAGTTAGCCGGAAACCAAGTCCAATACACAAAGCAAGAGCGGGGTGACTAAGGCCAGGCAAGCAAACCAACCGGGAAACCAAGTTCAAAGCAAAAACCGTTAGAGTCATCAGGAAACCAGAGTCCAAAAGAGTCAAGAGTCAGAGAGTCAAAAGTTCGGGGTGCAGAGTTGAAGCGTAGTCATTCGAGCCGAGATCAAGGAGCCAAGGAAATCCAGACAGGAACCGGGAGCTAGGATCACGAGCGAGGAGGTGCAGAACTTCCTCCAAAGAGACAAGTTGCTGGCACGATTTGTCGGCGTGAGTTAAATAGCCCATAAGCCTGCTGGCAATTAGCGCACCCCAAGTGAGTCCCAGCTCCTGCTAATACTCGGGGCTGAATGAGCGCCTGCCATGCATGCGTGCCTCTCGCCGCTGGGTTGCCATATCCCGTCAGTGCTGTTCTCTCAAACGGGATACCGGTGGGGGTGAATCAGGAGGAGAACTGTCCAGGTGTGCTTCTGCCTCAGCTGTTGCTGGGGTAGCCCCTGGAATCTCAGCCCTGTCAGGTTCAGGAGTTTCCAGCATTGAGAGCTCATCCCCAGCAGCACTTAGATCATCTGCTGGAGCCACTTGTTCGCACTCAGCAGGAGCTGCTTGCTCATAGTCAGCAGGAGCCGTGACACTCTCGGTCACTCCCAAAATCCTGGGGCCAGCCTGGTTGCATCTTTGCCTTTCCTCCTGGCACCTTGGCTGCTGGTTTCAGGTGGTACATCTTCAACAGGTTGCAATGGTTCTCTGTCTCACAGGCCACCTGGATCTAGCCATTCAGGGTTAGGGGGCTGTCTTGGGCCAGAGCTTTGTCCAAGATGGAATGGTTCAGGTCTGCTCCATGGAACTCAGTGAGCACTTCTTCCAGCCACCCCTGCAGCTTGGACACATATATTTTGAATTAGTCTGAGAACTCCTGGATGGATCGGCTGCCTTGCTTCATCCCCCGGAGGCAGATTCTGGCCTCTTCCAGTTCCAGTGGTTCCTCATATTGTCTGTGGAGGGCCCGCATGAAAGCATCCACATCTCTGAGTTCTAGGCCCCTCACATTGTACAGTCCTACAAACCAGTTGGCCACACAGTCTTGTAGTCTTGACCTCACGTAACCCACCTGGTGTTCATCTGAGGCGAAACATCTCAGGAACTTCCAGACCTGGAGCACGAAGAATGCCAATTTACCTGGGGTCCCATAGAATGTGGCTTTGAGTGCATCTCTAGGGGCTGCAAGGTTGGGGCGCACCAGTAGTGGTTCTGGAGGGGCCTCACCTCCCAGAGGGGGGCCGCCTCTGCACCTCCTCCCCTGCTTCTAGCCTCAAGCCTCAAAGCTCCTGCTGCAGCACCTCCCAGATGGCATCCGCCAAGACTCCCAGGGCCTCTTGTGTGTCCCGGCACAGTTCTGCGATCTCCGCCTGCAGCTCCTGCCGAACCTCCTCGATCTCCATCTCCTCCAGAAGGTGGCCCTCCACTTCCGCTGTCACCACCAGCAAGTATTCGGGGTCATCACGGAAGATCCTGGAGGCCCAATGGCTGTCCCCCTCTGACTGCCATCACCAGACACCCTTGGCTTTACCACTCCAAAGGGGGAAACCAGATAGAACCAACCCTAAAGCTTTTCCAGAGCAAGTAATCACCCAACTTTTATACAGTGTTGAGATTTGGGGATGGAATGATTCGCTGATCTCAAATTTGGAGAGAGTTCAAAATATTTTTCTAAAAAGGCTGTTAGCACTTCCTCCAAATACTCCAGCTGCACTGTTGAGGACTGAAGTGGGTCTTCCCTCCCTTCTGGCTTGCGCTCATGATTTTCTTTTTTCAACTACTGGCACAGATTGAAAAGGGCTCCAGCAGATAACCTTGCCAGCCTCTGTTTTTCTGAAAGCTTGAAAGACCCTAATTGGCAATCTAAGTATAATACTTCAGATATATAATCTGCTGGCCATTGCCCGTGGAACCTTTCAGGCTGATTTTCATGGCAAGGTGCAAATATACACACATGATGCTGGTCTAGATAGAGAAGTTATACTAAGAAATAAATCATTTCCTTGGTATAAATTGATTAAAGTGGACCATCGCACTTTCTTTCTTTAACTTGCATTCAGCCTTTACATCCCTCTGTTTCCAAACTATGCAAACAGCAGTACTTGAAGGTCGATATACCAAAACACCAGCAACTGAGTGCCTTTGTATATGTGGTGGCTCAGTTCCTGAAGATCTGTGTCATTACCTGCTGGAATGTCCACTCTATTCATCCCCAAGAAAGAAGTTTCTTGCCACAATCTTAGATAAATTGGGCCTCTGCTCCACATCTGGAAAAGTTATAACTTTTCTTGCAGAAGTGGAGCCAGAGTATTTGTACAAGGTTGCACTCTTTGCCCTAGTGGCAAAAAAAATCCGAATTAAGTTGACTAATTCTTCCCTTGCTATGTTAAGGTATATAAGGTCCTTTTTAGTAATTTTATCCCAAACCTTATATTTATTTTGTATGTTTTAGTTTTTATCTTGTATTATTTTAAGCTTGTAACCAGTTTCATGCTAGACACACACATATTTTTATTTCCTGTGTTTTAATGAAGATCCTATTCTGTATTTTATAACTTGTATTGTATTGTATTGTATTGTATTGTATTGTATTTCTAATGGCCATTGGCCATATGCAATAAATCGAACTGAACTGAACTGATCTACAGGGTGGGGGGAAACTGTGGTCTTCACTGGAGAACATTTACCTCACAGCAAACAAATACGTGCTTGAAGTAGAAAACCCCTCAAACACCAAACATGTTAGTGATTAATAATGATAGATGTTTGAAACAGGTTCTGGGTGTCGAGAGAAAAAAACACCGACTTTTGTCACCACAAATGAACATTTTTGTTTGGTGATATATTACCACCCCAAAATATATTGGAATTGTCCCTGTATACCACTGATTCCAGCTTGATACACACGGATTCTATGATACCCACTGATGGATTTCCTGATGCCCAGTTGCTTCCCTAAAGAATCTGCAAAAAAACAAAAAACCCTATGGTTAACAAATCAGCTCCAAACCCTAATTGGAAAACCCATTTTGGCACCTATCAAGGAAGCCAGTTTGTCTCACTTACTGCTTTGAGATGCCACGGCTAACCAGGATTTGATATCTGAAGGCAGCCCTGAAACGCGTTACTATCTTGTGTTGCTAATTACATAGAGTGTGTCTGTTTTGTGAGTGGAATCGCACCACCATTTTTGTGCGGTTTCCTCTTACCTCCTCTCCTGGGTAATTTGGTGGTGTCTTGACCATTATACATTCCTCAAGATTGTTAAACATATTTATATTTATTCCTAGAGGCTCGCCAGCCACCTCTCAGGGGTGCGCTGAGATCTGAGCTGAAATTCCCGTGATGTCATGTCAGAGCCAGTGTCTTTAGAGATTTGCTGCATTGCCCTATTATGTGCTAACACTCAGTGATGTAAGCACCTCATGCATTATCGCATCTTGTCATTCGATTCTTGATATGTGGTCACAGAGTGGCACCACTGGGATGTAATGTTACTTCTTGGACATGGCTGAAAATAGAGTCAGCAGAAACAGCAACAGTCTCTTCTTCAGAAGTGACCCCTTTGGGAACGACTATCACGACTGTTCATCTCCCCGCCCCCATCCATACATCCCACAACCTGATACAGTGTGGAAAAATACTGCACTACATGAGACATCAAAATATTTTTGAACAAAGATGGATTTTTTTAAATGGGGGGAAGAACATCAACATGTCCGGCAAACATGTCTGCTCACATTTGGGGGTGAGATGAAAATTTACATATATTTAGAAATATTTATATTTATTTATTTAGGCTTTTTTTTTTTTGGCCCAAATCCTAGTTTTGCCCAAATCCTAGAGTGTCATCTCCATGTCACACTGGTGATGTGATGTCACTCCCAGGTATTTGGCAGAAGTGATATCATGTTGCCAGCATGGCACCATTCCCCCCATTCCCCCCATCCCTGCTGCCAACACACACACACACACAACACACACACACACCAAAAAAAACCCCTACAATAAAATTCAGTGCACAATTATTCCCTTGAGTCACAAGATCTGGAAATCTGAGATGCTCTTCCAAGTTCATTAGCTGAAATAGTTAATGCGAAATTATACCACCCTCTACTCCCCCTCCCACCCCATCTCAGGAAAAAAAACAACCCTAGAATAATAATTAAAAGATGCCTAGAAACGCTCTTGGAAGAGCATAAATTCTGAAGATGAAAGTAAATGATTAAAATAATTAAATACTTCAAGTTGACAAGCAGAAGCAGAATCTTGCCAACGGACATTTGTCGGTAATTAGTTAATTAATCCTAACACAAATTATAAGCCATAACAAACCAGTCAGGCTGAACGCAGCCGGCTGTTCAGAATTAAACTTAGAAAAGGGGGAAAGGAAGCAAGGAAAAAAGAAAGGAGAAAAACTTTGCAAGTTTGTGGTAAATGGCAATGACAATACCATTTTTTTAAAATGGGAGATATAGGGATTATTGAGGGGAAATCAGAATAAAAACTCCCTTTTGGTTCCTGGTTCCAAGCTTCCATTTTCCCCTATTGTCTCTGAAGTCCACAGTTAAAGGGGTCAGGCTCCCAGAGTAAAAAATCAGCAACATATTAGGGAAAGGCAATATGGCATCATGGTTGAAGTACTGGAATATGATACTCAGTCATGAAATTCAGTCAGAGACCTTGGGCCATTCATCTTAACCTACCTCACAGGAGTGTTATGAGGCCAAGAGGAGAGACACTCTGATGGAGGAAAGTTGTGGAGGGGTGATAAATTGTATTGATTGGAGGGCTTTTTCTGACTTGGAACGAAAATAAAGCTGAGGAGCTTTATCCAGAAGAATCCACATCTGGAATTTCATTCTGGTCAAATGAATTGCTGACCATGACTATTACTCAATTCAAAAACCACCTGAGAAACTGCTTCACAACGCCACGCCCCCCTCCTGTGCATATCAAGTTTTCCTCTCTCATTTATTTTTGAACAGGAATCTTTACCAAGTTCAGGATCCTTCCTGGAGCTGATGGTTGATCTGACTATCCTCTCAAAGATTATGGGTTGGATCCTATGACTTCTTCCCTCCAAGTCTTCCTCCAACAAAGAACAACTTCCTTCAGCTAAGACTTTTCTCCACCAAAGGAAGCTGTCTTCCACTGGACAAAAGTTTTTCTCTATTGGAAGAAAGTCTTTTTCCTTGCAGAAAGACTTAGAAGAGTGACTTAGCAGAAGGAAGTAATAGGATCTCACCCTAGAGAAATAGCAGAGCCACCCCAAGACTTGAGGATTCTTTGCCATGGGATGTCAAATGTGGTCAACTTTTGAGTACACCCCCCCCCCCAGTAGGCCAGTTGCCTTCTCCCATGATGACACTGGCTGGGTCACTTCCTGTCTCACCAGTGGTCTGGGGAAAGTCAAGCCCCTGAAGCATGTCAGTGCCCTCCTCAATGTGCTGCCCCGTTGTTCCTTGGTGGAGTTGCCAAGCCTACACTAGGCAATCTCGGGAGGTTTGGGGGCAAGCCATGGGAAGAGAGAGTGTTGCATGATACAGTGATGTCACTTCCAAGTGAAGACCTGGAGGTGATGTCACCATGTTGTATGATGCTCTAGGAATTCCCCCAATCTCTATGGTAAAGACAATAGAGAAAATTCCTAGAGCATCACAGATGCAGTGACCAGAAGTAATGTTGCCTAATTCACAACATCATCCCTTCCCCTGCTTTCTCCTACCATGAGAGTGAGTAGAGCTAGAAGCACTGGAAGAAGTGGGAAGTTACTTTTGTGTGATGTCCTGAATACCTTGGAGAACAAGTTGTGGCGGTGGTGAGATAAGCCTATTGCTTTGATACAGAACTAGCCCAGGATCCAAACTACATATCCCACAAATACTTATGCAATGGTTGCCCAGTACTTCCTTTAAATGCAGAAAAGCTGCTTCCAGGGATGGATGATAATGAGAAGCAAGAGGAAGAGGGTCACTCAACTCTTAAAAACCTGAAAGATGAAACAGATATGCTATGAGAATGATGTCTGACCTGAGACATTCTGTCTTCCCAAGTGTCTGCTCCACATAAGAGTGGGTTGGTCCCTTCATGAACTAGGGACATTTCTTGGACACAGGCTGCAGCTACCATAACAGTAGGCAAGTCTATACCCATCATCATCATTACCACAGTCTGCATAGTAGCCAAGTGACCATTATGGTCCTGCCAGCTCTGCAAAACCACTAGGTTCCATTTCCTGAATGGCTGCTTTAACATCCAATCCACTCCTGGTACCGCATGATCCAAGAAATTTCTCCAGGATCCCTTGTAAGATTGTTGAGGATACTACAGATGCATTTATTGTGTCACAACACAACAAAGATTATATTGTCCCCAACCTGAGAGATTCTTGCGTAGTTGGAATGTTCTTGACTACTAGCTAGCTCCACTGTCCTTGCAAGGTTCCATTTCAAGTAGCAACATGGAACACTGTTACCTTCCCAGACTGACTATTTATTCCTTAACACCACTATAACTTGTTCTCCAAGGTATTGAGGACATCACACAAAATTCTCCATTTTACCCTGTGAGGCAGATTAGTTTGAGAAAGAGAGAGCGTGAGCCAGTCACCCAGTGAACTTCATGGCTAAATCTGCATTTGAACCCCGATCTCCTTGATCCAGTACTTTAGCCACAGTATCACACTGGCTACGGCACAAGGACAATGGTGGCCTTCAACCATACAAAAAGAACTTTATTTTAGGACAGTTATTGCCTACCAACATCTTCAGGCTAGCCCCAATCTTGTCAGATCTTGGAAGCTAAGCAAGGTCAGCCATAGTTAGTATTTGGGTAGCAGACCACCAAGAATATCCAGGGTGGCTATGCAGAGGCAAGCAATGGCAAACTACCTCTGTCTCTTGTCTTGAAAACTCTAAATCAGATGCAACTTGATGGCATGTTCCACCAGGGTCTTCAAGTGACTGCACTTTAGCCAGGCTTATCATGGAAGCTTAGCAGAGGTTTCAACATACTCTTTGAGGGATGCCATTGCAGGGCTGCAAATGGTCAGTCACTCACCTAATATAGATACCACCAGGGGTCATTTCCTGCAGGAGCGCACAGGAGCGAAGCTCTGGCGGTAAAGAGCCCAGGGGGCGGGCACATGCAACAAGCCCCACCCCCTGCTCCCAGCAGCCCTCAGTCAGAGCAAGAAGCAGCCAGGTAAGTTGCAGAGGCCCCCTGCAGTCCAGTGGTACCTTTAAGACAAAGTTTTATCCAGGTACAAGCTCTCCCTCCTCTGCGAGGACAGATCTGCACCTCCCCCCCCCAATAGCTAGCAATCCAAAACAGTCCAGTGGAGCCTGAGCAGTGGGTGTTGCCTTCTGACACACTTTCAGTGATGTCAGGGGGTGTGGCATATGCAAATAAGTTATGCTAATGAGCTCCTGCACCTCTTTTTCTATGAAATGACCCCTGGATACCACCCACAGGGAAGGGGGTGTTGTTCAGATGTTCTGCCTCAAGCACCGAAAGGTCTTTGGACATCTCTGAATATATCAAAGTACAAACCTTGCATCTGGGCATTGTTAACACTTCAAAGAAACTGCACAAATCTCTAGCATATGTGCTATATTCAGATTTCTGGCCAAAAGCACAATAAAGTAATTTAAAAATGTTTATTATTATTTATTTATTATTTGCATTTATATCGCGCCCATCCCACGGGTGGGCTCAGGGCAGATAACATCATTGAAAGGAGTCTGTGGTTTCTGATGCTGTAATAGCTATCAGTGGAAATGTTTGAATCAGCTGGAAAGGTTCTTGCTATCAGATGGATGAGAACCAATAAATGGAAGTTCAACCCAGGAAAGACTGAAGTGCTATTTGTCAGTAACAAAGCTGCTCAAGAATTGAGGAATTGCCCTATCCTGGTGTAAATTGCACTATTTCGGAAGGATCAAGTCCACAGTTTGGGAATTACTGGATCCTGGGCCTGCAGTTGGAAGCTCGAGTCTCCTCCATTGCACATGGCTGATGAGCACATGAAGCTGCCTTCTACTGAGTCAAACCATTGCTTTAGCAAGGTCAGTATTGTCTACACTGATCTTTCATGTGATCTACTACCTCATCCTTTCAACTGGAGATGTAAGGGACTGAACCTGGGACCTTCCACGGGCAAAACCGGTGCTCTATCACTGAGTCACAGGCCTTCCCTAGATGACTTATACTTAGTCATTGATCTGGTAAAGTCTACTCTGACTCCTGAATCTCAGGAGGAGGTCTTTCACATCACCTCCTCCCTTTTAACTAGAGATGTGGAGGATTAGAACTGGGACCTTCTGGATTCAAAGCAAGTCCTCTGCCAATGGGATAGAAATTAGGGATTACGATCGGAATGACCAAAGAAATAAGAACGTTTTTTTTAAGATGAGAGAGAGAGAGAGAGAGAGAGAGAGAGAGAGAGAGAGAGAGAGAGAGAGAGAGAGAGAGAATAAGAATAAGAATAAGAATAAGAATAAGAATGAATGAAAAGTCTTCACAGCTTTGTATTATTGGGTGGGGTTTTTTTAAAAAGAGAACCAGTATATCATTATTATGTTTTATTATGTTTTGAACTCCTCTAATCTACAAAAGTCTGTTTTTCTAGCTGGGTGAGCTGGGGTGTAAATCAGCAATTCACCATGAAGTTGGATGCAAGGCAAAATTGGCTTAGTCGGCCTCTTGGGTCCCACTTCCCAATGTATGGTCTAGAAAGAATTTGGCCTCAAGAGCTCTTTTCCCCATGTTCAAGAACACAAATGAGTCCCTTGGACTAGATCGTAGATGAGGCTGCACTACTTAAAAGATTTCTCCGGGGTACATAATTAGAGAAGAGCTAATTAGGGACAAAGCAGCAGTACTATTACAACTGATCATATCACTCTTGGTGTAATCTGGAGTGATGTCTGAGAAGAAATTGCAGTGGGGGGATGACCTTTTTGTAGCAAACGTTACTCCATCTTGCTATCACCCTGAGCATCTTTATAACATTGGGCTAATTTCCTCTTCGGCTGAGCTTCCCAGTGCTCCATGGTTGGGAATCTGCCCAAATGGATATTTCTCTTTGAATGGCAGACCCTAGTGATATGGAATTATAGGGGGGGGGGGGTCTGAAGCCCAAAAGTTTCCTGGGTAGTTGAAACCACTCATGTAGTTCTTCGAATCCAGACATAGAGAAATTTCATTTGGCTGTACTATGCCTCCAAATTCAGATAGGGACCCTGGCAAAAAGGGCTGGTGGGCTGGGTAGTTTTGAATTAAAAATTGTAATTGTTTTTATTTACTTCATTTATAACCCACTCCCCCCCACCACCAATGGGGACCCAAATAGCTTACATCATTCTCCTCTTCTCCATTTTATCCTCACAGCAATGACACTGGGAGGTAGAGTTGGGCTGAGGGTGTGTAACTGCTTCAGGGTCACCCAGGAACCTTACATGGCAGAACTGAGATTTCAGTCTCGGTCTCCCAACACTCTAACCGATTCATTATTCTGGGTCTCATTGCTAAGTCTATGATATGGCTTCTCAAAGGATTGTGTCCTATACAGCTGGTGCTTTCCTTTCTTTCTTCTGGATTGCAGTTTGGGGGTTTGATGTATAGCCAAGCATATTGGATTCTGATGATGCATCCAATAAAGAGAAGAAAATCTCATGGCTCATATCTCAGAGGCTTTGGACAGAGCTCCAAATAGAGAGGAGGTTGGCCTCAGATATTTACCAGAGTCTATGCAACCCCAGGTCACAACAACAGTCTGTAAGCCACCAGTGATCACTAGGACTCTGCTCTTGACTAAGGAAGTTCCTCTACAGGCAGGTAACTAGGAGCTCTAACCAGCTGACCAAAGCCCTCCATCCTCTGCAGACTTTCAGCAAATAAAGAATATACCAGATGACCACCCAGCAGCATTGAAATGCAGTGCAGATTCTTTACAATCCTAGTTGTGTCTAGTTAAGGCTCAAGGGTTAGATGAGTCAAGCAAGCTTTGCTTAAGTGCTTGCTTGACTCACCTGTGCTCAGGCCACTGTTGTAGCAACATCTGACTTTCCTTGGAGCTCTCCGGAGTGCTGAAAACCTGTCCCTGCTCTACTGTTTGTTATAGGATGATCAATCTGGAAGTCTCCTGTTCAAGTTTGGGACTGGTATCTACAGGCTATGACCTGGATGGAAAGGGAGTTAGGCTGAAGACAGATGTACTATAACAGCACTGTATAGTGCACAACACCAAAAATACACTATCACCTCTTGTTTAATATCTGTCTTTAGCATCCTGGCAAATAACTGATATGTCATTCCTACTTCTCCTTACTTGCTCACCTGCCCAAAAGGAGGCTATAGGATTTTTATCTTAGGCAGCTGGCTGAGATGCACTTTGGTGCCTAGCTAGAGCAGAAAAAATTAATATAATAGATGCTGACACAAAAAGAAAACTGTGAGGCTCTTTTTTATATTATTTTAGTCTTCAGCCTTAGAAGTAAGGCTGTAGCCCAACCTCAGAACTACAAACATCAAGCCAGAATTGGAGTTGCAGTGAAACCTAAGAAGCACATAACAACATCTGAAACCCTGCCACCTATTCACACTGGCCTGGACTCTCTATGGCAACATCTGAACAAAGTGTATGCTTGCTGCCTTTGGCCAGTTTAAATATTGTTGTATTGGGCTGGAATTTTAAAAAGCAATAAAGGTTTTCTTTTTTAATTTAGCAAGCTGAGGTTTAACATTATTGCCATAAAATGAAATCAACAAGATTTGTTTTTAAGCACTCAAAGAGGGGAGACTCTGAAAAGGTTCAAAATTCCAGCTGTCTAATTTGGGGTTCCAAAATGTTATTAGATTCCAGACTTGTGTGCATTTTTGTTGCCTCTCTATTGAAGACAAAGCAAATGGAGAGAAGCAAGCATTGGTGGCTCACCGATTATCTGAACTGATATCCCAAACCCTCATCTTGATTCCTGACAGACTCTCATGCCCTGTGCTTTCACAGCAGAGCCACAAAAGTACAATGCTCACTGCAATGAGTAAAACCTTAATGTATTTTACCAAAAGTATACATGTATCCAATACATACATTAAGTTAACAATTCTAATTTCCAGGGTTTCACCATATATTTGAGGATCTTGCAACTATACAACTTGTTTTCTAACTGAAATCCTCAACAGTAATAAATTGTAACACAGTATTTATGGGGTATCTTTACAATTCAGTATTGTAATACGCTGTAGTTACTCTCTATTGAATTGTACACAATCTTCTTAAGAATGAATTCTCACTAATAATAAGTTCTGAGATGTAATACTTCAATGTGTCTCAGCTGTATAATGATCAACATTCATAAAGAATCCAAGTGGCCGCAGATATCCTCACAGGAGAAGGGTGTGTTCCATTCAGAAGGAAGCTGTCTAGTAGCTTTATCTGGGAAGTTCTCTAGAAAATATTGGTTGTAAAATCACAGCGATTCTTGAAAAAGAGGAAACTGAAACAGGAGGATACATTCTCCAGAAGATTGTGTACAATTCAATAGAGAGCAACTACGGCATATTAGAATACTGGATTGTAGATATACACCATAAATACTGTGTTACAATTTATTACTGTTGAAGATTTCAGTTAGAAAATAAGTTATATAGTTGCAAGATCCTCAAATATATGGTGAAAACCTGGAAATTAGACTTGTTAGCTTAATGTAGTGTATGTATTGGATACATGTATACTTTTGGTGGAAAACATTAAGGTTTTACTCACTGTGGTGAGTGTTGTTCTTTTGCAGTTTAATCCACTGCAAACCCGGTCTTGTCAGTTCCACAGCTGAGCAGCATTATTGTAGCAATGCACCAAAAGCAACAATGCCTTAACAGAAAGAGCTAAATGATATTGGAGAGATCATCCTAATTATCTTCCAAATCCTGTTAATTAGAAGCCTTGGTACATGAAAACATTGCTTCAGCGACCAAACCGGGTCATGGCTATGGGGGAACTCTGATGAACAAAACAACACTTCACTATTGCAAACAACTGGATCCAGTCCACCTCAAGGGGTTGTGAGGAAGAAGGATGCTTCAAATTCGACTGTGCTATCTCCTCAGGATAATTTGGTAAGAAGGACTGTGAACTTCTCATTCCTATTGTTTTGGTCTGAAAATCCCCATTCTGGTCCCTCCTCTCCCTCATGTGAATCCAACTTAAAACTCATTTTTTCCATGCTGTTCTTTCTTTTCTTGTGACAATCCCCCCCCCCCTGTAAATATTTTGTATTTTTCATTGCTATTTGGGCACCAGTGAAATCAGCACTATACATTAGATACAAACTTAAGCCACAATGAAAGGTGGGAAATAAATGAATAAATAAATACACTTTGCTCAGCAAAGTGGTAGAGTATGGGTAGGATCTACCCCAGGCATCCACAGAATTGTGACTTCCCTGCTTCATCTTCCTGCTGCAGCCCAAAATGCCTCATGGCATGATACTGTGGGGGGATGGGGGATTTAGGAATATTGGGGGGGGGGAGAGACTCAGATTGGCAAAGATCACCTTACTCGTGTGTGCAAAAATGTGGGGCGTGATCCAAGGAACCCCATATCGAGGCCAAAGTTTCAAGGGATTTTTTATCAAAACACAGACATGCAAAGTAGTACAATTTTAGTAGACAGTGCAGTCCTAAGCAGAGTTACACCCTTCTAAGCCCATTGACTTCAACTGATTTAGAACGGTGAGCCACTCTTCTTAGGACTCATTCCAAGTGTAATTGTGAATTTACCCCTCATGGGGCAGATGTGAGTTTTCAGTGCACATTTGTTGTTGTTCGGTCGCACAGTTGAGTCCGACTCTTCGCGACCCCATGGACCAGATCACGCCAGGCCTTCCTGTCTTCCGCCGTCCTCTGAAGTTTGCTCAACTTCATGTTCGTTGCATCTATGACACTGTCCAACCATCTCATCCTTTGCCGTCCCCGTCTTCTTTGACCTTCAGTCTTTCCCAGCATCAGGGTCTTCTCCAGGGACTGCTCCCTTCTCATTTGGTGGCCAAAGTATTTGAGCTTCTGTTTCATTATCTGGCCTTCCTGGGAACTGTCAGGGTTGCTTTCTTTGAGGATTGACTGATTTGATCTTCTTGCAGTCCAAGGGACTCTCAAGAGTCTTCTCCAGCACCACAGTTCAAAAGAATCTATTCTTCGGCGCTCGGCCTTCCTTATAGTCCAGCTCTCACAGCCATACATGACTACCGGGAATACCATTGCTTTGACCATGCGGACTTTTGTTGGCAGGGTGATGTCTCTACGTTTTATCATGCTGTTGAGGTTCGCCATCGCTTTCCTCCAGCACCCCAATTCAGACAAATAATCCCCCCAGAGCCACTTCAGGTAGTCAAAACAGCAAGTGGGGGAAGACTGAAGCCACTCCTCCCCCTCCTGAGCCATGGTCCCAAGTCAAATGGGGCCCCTACAGTGCTTTGGAACAGAGTTCCCACAGAGAACTCACAGCTGCCGTATAGCTGCAAAGTCCCTGTGGCACATCTTATGTGTAATGTGTACTTAGATGGCAGCTTCTCATACGTTTCATGGGGGGAAATGCAAAAAGGAAACAAAAGCAGGAGTCTTGGAAAACACAAACACAATGGGCAGGCCTACAGCCTGGTTAGGGTGGGAGAATGGCTTGGAGACAAAAATCCTACACATGAGAATTGTACTAGGGCACATCTGTCAATCTGGGAAAGATTGAAGGTCAAAGAAGACGGGGACGGCAAAGGATGAGATGGTTAGACAGTGTCATAGATGCAATGAACATGAAATTGAGCCAACTTCAGAGGACGGCGGAAGACAGGAAGGCCTGGCGTGATCAGGTCTATGGGGTCGCGAAGAGTCGGACTCGACTGTGCGACTGAACAATAACAACACATCTGTCTTAAGAGTACAGAACAGTCACACACCCTAAAAGAGTGTTTCTGTGCATCTAAAGATTTACTCACCTCCAGGGACCAGGAGTCCAGAAGGATTCCTCCCTCCCTGAACCTACTCCTGTCCGCTTAGTGATCGCAGGAAGATTGTTCCAGTTTGGGTGAATCCTGAGCTTCATGCAGGATGAGGAGGATGTACAAATGCGGGGCTGTTTTTTGCAGAGGGCTCAGGCTTGCCCTATTGCTGGCTTGTCAGAATGAACTTCAGTGAATGCTCCTGGCACTTTCTTTCCAGCTCAGCTCTTCCATTTTGGGTCCGCAAAGCCAGTGGAAGGAAAACTGCAATCGCTTCACTGACCAGCCAGTACATTAACTGCCCTGTTTGCCCTGATCAGATGCGGTTTTACAGACAATAGCCACCGGCAGTTTAGGCAATGTATAAATTAACATCGGCTGCACAGACTAGGAACATATTTAAATGAGAGGCAAGGGACCCTGGATTTGTCAATCACTTAGTGCTCTGCTTTGCATATCCCTTTGGAAAGGCATCCTTTTGGGGAGGGGCCTTAATACCTCCTCTGTCACTGCAGAGACAGGAAAGAGGAGGCATCCAACTACCCCTCCATCCACGCCTTCCCTCTGCCTCTCTGCTTTAATTAAACTACAGAAAAACAGATCCTTGGAATTTGCTTCTCTCTCCCACTCCCCACCCCCGTGCCAGTTTGGCTCAGTAACTTCTGACCTTCAAGTCAGAACACCTTAATTTACACTCACTCTGAACCATGCCTGACATACCAGGGTCAAGAATTTCAGACTGAACAATGAAAGCTCAGCATAAGGGGATTTCTACAGTGCTTTTCCCTCAAGTGCTGTGTGTGTCTCAGTAATACTCACAACAGCCCTTTAAGGCAGGCCGTTGCGGCCTGGCAGTTAAGTGAGTGACACAGAGGCGCTATTTCAATGTTCTTAGCAACCTGTAGCTTTCATTTTACGTAATCCCTTTCTTTCTTTTCTTTTTTTTAAAACAATTTTATTTGGATATAACATCAAGTCAACCAATATAACATTTTAGCATCCATCTTATATCCTTTTCTCCCCATCTCTCCCCCCTTCCGGCTTCCCGCAGCGCTCCCACCTCCCTTCCAAATCCTCTATTTTCTTCTCTCTTCTCCCCACATCAATAATTAAATTTATAAGGTAACATTTCTTTAAGCTATTATTCTTACACATTTGAACTAACTCTAAATATCCTTCTATCTCTAATAGTTATCAAAGCAAAATAGATTATTCTTCACATCCCAATATTTCTCCAGATATTCTTTAAGATCTATCCAGTCTGCAAAACATTCTTCCGCTTCCTGATTCTTGAGCGTTCTTGTCATTTTGTCCATTTCAACCATAAAACGTAATCCAACCTTTCAATGATTGTTTGTTGTTCTAAACTTGGCATGTTCTCAAAGGAGTGCAGTAGCTCATCTTCTAAAGAATCTTCTAAAAAGTTATGATTTAAATTGATAGAATGTTGCTCATGATAGGCCCTTTTTGAATCCAGATGTTGGGTATCCAACTTCAAGATTGCTGCCGGTACCTTCCACTTTTTTGAGGCTTTACTTAGAGAAACAGGGGTCTTCTCCATCTCGTGGCTGTCCCTCCTTATTTGCATATTGGCGCTAAACCTCTTAGGGAAGAGGTCTCGTACAATTATGTCTTTAAATATATGTATTGGGAAAACACCTCTTGAGCTTAGGCTCCTGTTTTGCCTGTGAAGCAGTAGGGGAACCTTAGGGGAAGAAAATGAGTGTATAATTTTCTTTGCTTGATTTCGCCTGCTAAGAGGCTCTCCTGCTGTAAGGTCAACTGCAGATAGCTTAGTCCTCAGCAATTCACTGAGCCGTCTTTTAGCCTGATGTTTGGTCTCCCAACTTGGAAGAGACCCCCTATAATTGCAGAAAAGTCAGACAGATTTTTTTGTGGCTGGAGAATCAGGTGCTGAAAGTACTCATGTTTCTCATGTTTCTCATGCTTCCTCACTGTCTCTGGAGTATTTCCTATATGTGATTTAAACTGCCCAGTCTTCTGTGGATTGTAACTGTTTTACATAATTAGTGGTCTAGCAGGTGGGTGCTGATGTTTGTCATCCGCAGAAGATAGCCCTGCAACCTCTGCTGTGAGGGATTTAAATTGTATGTTAATCTCTTCAATTCTCTTGAAAATACAATCAAGAGTTCTTGCAATTAGGACAAATAAATTGAAGTTCGTGAGTGCTGAGGTGTCCTTTTCAGTTAAATTCTGATTAGGCAAACAATCTTATGGACTGTAATCTCCCCAAGCTTCACATAGAGATCCAAGAGAAAATAAAAGGTTGGAATGAACAAAAGCTAACACTGGCGGATCGTTAATTCAAATTTTTATCTTTCCGTGTTTCCTGTATCTGTTTAGAGCATTACCCATCTTCATAGATGAAAAAACATTGGCCATTTGGCAATGAACACTTACCAACTTTCTATGGAATTCCACTAAATCACGAGTGGACCATTGTCACCTAGCTAAACCAACATATCTGGGTGGTCTGGGAATCCCATCCCTTCAACTTTACCACAGAGCGGCAACTCTCATATCGCTGAAATGCTCCACTCAGCTCAACCTACAGGCTGGAATCAGATCGAACAATCCTATGTTTCACCATACTCCCTCGCAAAAACAATATGGATGGAGAAAAAATGTAGGCCGGAAACCCTGAAGCAGAACACTTTTCTAGATGTGACCCTGAAGATCTGGGATATCTACAGAAAATCTCTGGCCCCGGAAGTCTCCCCTCTATCCGCATACACCCAACAGTCGTGGTTCCAACTGGGGTTGGAACTTAACGCTTACACGGAACGGATCACTGCAGGATTCCACAGGCTGATGGATCTTGCCCCAAAAGGCTCTCTTCTCCCTAAAGTACATTTTGAAAATAAGATGCAAACCACATTATCATGGCTAAAATACTACCAACTGGAGAACATGATTGATTGGATTACAGAAAAAGGATCCTTCTCAAGACCAAAACCCCGTTTTGAACGTACTCTTTGTGTATATGCTGACTGCAAAAGGGGCCTTTTATCCTCTATCTACAAATCTCTGATGGAGACTGGAAGAATGCAAATAAAGGCTAACATGAAGGCGTGGAACAAGGACTTGCAGAAAGATCTAAATGACCAACACTGGTTGAATATATGGGACTCTCAGGCATACAAATCCCGGATCTTTTCTATACGTCTACAAGTCTTCAAAATACATACCAGATGGTACCTCTCACCGGCAAGAATACACCACATGCACCCTACATATAACACACTATGCTGGAAAGGTTGTGGAGAGATAAGTGATTTCTTTCACTGCTGGTGGTCCTGTCCCCTGATTCAATCATTTTGGGAGACAATAGTGGAGGAAATTTACAAAATCACATCGCAGACAATACCAAAGGATCCTGCTGTAATTTTATTACAATCAGTCGAAGAGGCAGGCCCAGAGACTAAAATATCCAATCTTACTTCTACATTATTAGCCACAGCCAGGTTGACAATTGCTGCAATGTGGAAATCTCCAAACCCACCATTGGTTGCAATGTAGAGAGAGAAATGCTGGGAACACTTTGTAATGGACAGAATTGCATACACCTTTGATGTGAATCAACACAGACCCACAAACTCACATTCCAAGTTTGTAAGAACTTGGTTTCCACTGGATCAGTACATGGAGGAACACGAATTGTTACCTTCCAACCCTGCAATTTTTGGAATGGCTTCGATTTTAATCAATGGTCAGATTCAAAATGTGTGCTTCTCTACATATTACACACACACAATACTGTTGGATCCCCAGGCATTCGAAATAACTCCACGTTTGGATCAAAGTAAGGTTTATTTCAAAGCGATGGTTCAAACAGGAACAAGGACATTGTTAGGAATAACTGCGAATACACATGAGCAACATAATAAAGAGATTTGAACCAGGTGAGGGCCAATGAGCCCAGTTCCCGCTGGCGGGAATAGAACTTAGAAACGCGCGCCCATTTCATGGGAACATAACAGTTCTACACAATCAACACAGGTTCAGTTCACAGGCTAGATACCCATAACAAGCTGAGCGAAGCACCGACTCCCACCACCAGCTGCATGACCTTGGCCAGTTCCGCAAAGTACAGAGGAAGCATAATGAAGCAAAAGAACCGGGGGGGGGGGGGGGGGAAGGTTACAGGAAGCGTTAAGCAGGTAACACCAGAGACAATGGCAGCTAGCTGACAAATACACACAACACATAAACAGATTTTTTCTAGGCTTATGAATTGAGGATGTGCAATGCGTTGACAGTCTATGTATCCTTGTTTCTATAGTTCTTTGAATATTGTATCAGTTGTTCACACAAAAACTTATTAATGTTTGTAAGAATTGTGAATTATATCTTTAATAAAAATTTATTGGGGGAAAAAATTCTGATTAGGCTGCTGCCATGCCCTGGAGTCAGCTACTGAATGATTTTCTGGCTGAGTAAACAAACCAAACTCCTTCTTCTCTGATGGCTCCACAAGAGGTGATAAGCGGTTAGTTGTTTCTATGGTGTATTCCAAATTTTGTCAAACATACTTTGTCTTTTGGTCAAAAAAGTATTCGATTTTGGACTGTTTGCGTTCTGGCAAAAGGCCAAGTTCGTCAGGGTCTCTGGGATGTTTACCAGTAGCCATTAGATAGGTTTCAAGTTTCAAGGGCTAAGATTTATGACTGCCTAAAAGCTGAGAATGCCCAAGCAGCTTGCCTTTGAGAGTGTAAAGACAGATAATTGGGAAATAAAGTCTGTTGTAAATCACTGCTAATGTTTGGGCATTTTTCATGGAGATTAAGATTAGCAGCCACAATTAGGAAGTACAACAAAGGCTGTTCTTGTGTAGCAAAAGCAGTTCTTATGTTCTTATATTATAAGACAAAATCTTTAGGCTTGTCAGTCCCTGAACAATCAAATGTAGAGGAGAGAAGAAGAAGAGGAGATTGGATTTATACCCTGCCCTTCACTACCCAAAGGTGTCTCAGAGCGGTTTACAAACTCCTTTCCCTTCCCCTCCCCACAACAGACACCCTGTGAGGTACGTGGGGCTGAGAGAGCTCTTGACAGAAACTCTTTTTCAAGAACAGCTCTTATCAGAACTATGGCTTGCCCAAGGTCATCCAAGCAGGTGCAAGTGGGGAATCAAACCCGGTTCTCCCAGATTAGAGTCGCGCACTTAACTACTACACCAAACTGGAGAGAAGGAAAAAAGAAGATAAAAACCTCACAGAGAACTTAAGTGAGCAGTCTCTTGTCACTGAATCTGAGGTTAAAGGTCTCATCACTTCTTTAGCTATGGGGAAATCCCCAGGGGAGGATTTTATTCCTCCAGAATTGTTCAAGTCTTTTCCTGATTGGTGGTCACCAGTGCTTGCCAAGGTTTTTACCCAGATTAATGAAACAGGCGTTTTTCCTTCTGGATGGAAGCTGAGCATTGTAGTTCCAATCCATAAGAAAGGTGATAAGGCTGATCTAAAAAACTATCGTCCCATAAACTTGTTGAATATTACTGCAAAACTTTACAGTAAATATTTGCTTCACAAGTTGGAGGACTGGAAAACCACTAATCATATAATCAATCCTAATCAAGCTGGCTTTAGAAAGGGACAAAGCACAGTTGAGCATTGCCAAAATCTTTATTATTCAGCCCTTTCAGGGAATAATGACCCCACTAAAGCCCTTTGTAGCATTTGTAGACCTGGCCGCCGCATTTGATTCTATAGATAGAAATTGCCTCTGGAAGAAGTTAGCGAACACGAATATAGATAAACGTTTGCTGTTTCTTCTTCAGGAATTACATGCAGCTTCCGGTTTAATGGCGACCTGCTAGCAGACGCATTCCCCGGACCTCCCGGGGAGGTGATCCATGCGCCGGCAGTTCGAAGGGAGGGCGATTGTTCGCACACACATCCCCAGAGCCTTGGTGAAAGGCTCCTAGCCATGGGGCTTTTGAGGGGTGGCCTCTTTGCCAGAGCGATGCTGGAGAATCGAGGTGCTCCTCCAACCCAACGGTCTGGCCGTTGGGAGTCTGAATGGAACTAGAGACAACAACCGGGACAAGCTTTGGAGATCGGGCGTTGTAAACGTACCTGTGGCGAGGTCTCCGGACCACCAATGAACAGTGAGTCGAGTTTAACACAAACACCAGGATTATAAAAGAAAGCCCCCTGGGATCAGCAAGACTAGCGAGCGGGGGAAGGCCCCCTCCCATACACATGAATAAAACAGTGATCTCCTGAGGGGGCGGAACTATAAGCGTTAAAATCTGTTTTGAAGAGTACACGAGAGCGTGAATAAGCGTTTGGCCGAATTGCAGAGACTTTAGCAAACTTTTTAAAAGTAAACAATCCTATAAAATCTATGACTCAATATTGTGCAATTGGGAGCTGATAAGGATGTTATATCTCTAGGAACCTTTGGCGCAGCTTTAAAGCCAAACAGAGAAACTTAGCCACTTTCTCAGTGATGTCAGGACCGAGATCTTTTAAAAGTCTGTGGACCTTGAGTGCATCAGAACAATCCGCCATACTGGTTAGGATAGAATGTAGATAGATATTCCTTAAATCCACATACAGATTACAATGCAGGAGAACATGTGAAATAGATTCCATGCATTTCTTTCTGCAGGGGCAGTATCTGGCCAAATGCGAAACATTGTTAAATCTGCCATATAAAATGGTAGAAGGCATAGCATTACACCTGGCCAGGGTAAACGCTCTATGTTGTTTTGGGACCTGCAGAGAGGATAAATATGACGCCATCTTCCCTGTAGTTAGGGGGATCTCAAAGTTCAAGGGGGAACAGGTTTTATTTGCTAAACTGTATAATTTCTGGCGCTCAGTATCTAACATCCCGATTTTAATCTGATGAAATGCAGCAGCAAAGGGCAACATAGACAGGGATTCTTTAAAAAGGCCCAATACGATTTTTTCTCTCAATGTGTACTGTTAATTTATGCCAATAAAGGCTAACTTGACTTGATTTGAAGTAAACAATCCATAAAAATGGCGCTGAGAAAAGCGGAGAAAGAAAGGCAGGCAAAAATGAAACCAGCTGGAGTCATGAGCCCCCGACCAGAAGATACCACAGAGTTTTTTAAGCTGCTAGCAGACTCTTTGCGCCCTCTACTGGATCAGATGACGAATATCAATCAACAGCTGACAACATTAAACCACAACTTTGCAGCTCAGCAGCTCCAACTGAATGAAACTACCAAACAACGGAGCAAACAGCTGAGAAGTTGAAGGAAATAGATGCCAAATCCAAAAAGGTTAATAAAAGGGTGCAGTTACTGGAAAAGAAGCAAGTTTCTGACGAACATCAGCTCATGCAGCTAAAAATGGGAAAAGCCAACCTAGTTCTCCGGTTCCAAGGTGTCCCTGAGGCTAAAGATGAGAATCTGAAACAACTTCTGAGTGATGCTCTTGCCCCAATTGCAGATTTAAAAATGGACTATCTTATAAGTGAAATGGATGTGGCTTATAGAGCCTACTCCGTATACATCAAGAAAAACAATCTGCCTGGGGAAATAGTAGTAAGATTCTCGAAGAGACATGTGCGGAATCAAATACTGAAAGCAACGTCAGGAGCACCCTTAAAAATTGGAGACAACACCATCAGAATTCTAAAGGATATTCCTTTTGAAATAAGAAAAAAGAGACAGAAATATAAGGACGATTATGTTCTTGCAATCAAACAGCATTCCTTACAGGTGATTGATTCCTGAGGGCCTCCTTTTCAAAAAGGATAAAAAAGAAAAAAATGACTCTGTTTCTAAAGCACGTGAGTTTCTGAGACTACAACTGGGAGATTCGGGAGAGGACAGCAGAAACGACGAGGACAGCAAATCTAGCGAGGATTCTTCCAAGGAGGACTCTGCTTCTGAAAAGGGGGCGGCGGCCCCCAAACAAGATTATCAATTGAGGATAAGAAAAAATAAAACAAAATAATGGCTGAAGTACTCTGAATTGTGGTCAGCCTAACCTACCTCAGAGTAGTTGTTGGGTGGTGGGAGAGCGGAGGAGGGCAGATGTCGGTATTTTTGCTCCAAGACGCTAAGTGCTTTTATCTCCCCAGTTTACTTTTTTTAGCACAAACTGTTTTTAAATACGTTCATTTTATTATTGGTTTTAACCTTGGAGGAGATTGGCTGCTGGGACAGGATGGCTCATACGGCCAGTGTGGGCTCTCTGATTTTATTTTCTAAAGATTTTTAAAGAGTGTTTTATTGAGTACTACGTACTACATACCTAGGATTTAAAAAACAAACAAACATAGGCTGGAAGCTTATTGAGCACTTTGGTTTCCAGTTTTAGTTTTTAAGTGGATTTTAATGCTCAAATTGGACTTTGATTATTTGATGGGCGTTTTCCCATCACTTCTCAACACTTTTCTGATAGAGGGAGTACTGGCTTACAGCATTTAAAACACGGCTAATTGGCTGAACTTCGGCTGTTCTCCTTTCTTTCTTCTTTCAAAATAGTTAAGGAAGATAAATATTGAAGGAAACAATTTGAAATAGCCAAATAAGGATTTGTGATACTAGAATCTTTGGGCAATTAGAATCAGCTGGTGAGCCCTCTTAATTGGAGGACCTAGAGAGAACAGCAGATAAGAAACTGAATCAATATTACTGAGCTCAACAAGACACAATACATTTTATGTTTGTTACATGTTTACTGGGAAGAACATATAGTGAAATTATTTTACAACGGCTAATTGGCTTTTGTTGAACAAATAACACCAAAAGCAGGAAGCCTTAAAGTAATGGGAACAGGGAAAAGAGCCCGAGTTACAGAAGAGTTACCACTGGCTCCAGCATCCAAACAGACTAGGATTGAGAGGTTTTTAATTCAGAAATCGCCTAATATAGTAAGCACAATTCCTACCTCTAATCGCTTCGACCTCCTGGCTACTTATACTGACGACACTGACTTTGTGAGTGAGACAAAGGAGAAAAGCAAAAAGCCTAGTACTCTAGTTACAGAGGAGGAAAGAGACCTTAAAGTTAGAAGTACAGAAGGCAACAATAAACCCATATTTGATTTAACCCTTCTGACTGCACAAACAGTAGACACTATTTTTGAAAGGATAAAGATAATTGGAGATAGGCTTGAACAACTCTCCCACAGACTTGGTAATTTCAACAGAGGAAGTGTTGATTGTACTGGAATACTCAATCAACATCAATCCCCTATTGCAGGGGACAGATATAATCAGAAGGGTATTTTCCAGGAAATACAGAGACACCATCAATTGAAACTATAAGCGTGCAAAGTGGGCTTACATATAGGAAAATACAAAGGTCAAATAATTCTTTGGAAATCAAGAAGGTAGATTATTTTACACCTGAGAAACTTGCTAAAGGAGAATTTTTCTCCTGTTGATCTGTGCTCTGTAGAATTCCTCCCTAGTTGGAAACAAGTACAAAAAATTCTGCTTACTTTTCGTAGTTCTAGAGTTCCAAGGATACTGTTAAGGAGAAGAGATTTCCTACAAACAAGAGGAATTACCCCAGTCATGGTTTTTGAGGACTTAATAATAAAGCTCTTGGTTCCAAGAAAGGGACCATCTTCCCTGACAGGCAAAGAAAACTTGAATAGAAAAAAACCAGTGAGTATAGATAAGCAGTTGCAGCAGTGTACCTCTTATACAAAATTCGCAAGCTGCAAATCAATTGCGACTTGACAACTCTATTGAAGAAAACTTACTAAACTCCTTTGCTGCTCTTCCATCTATAGAACAAACACAGAACAAAACTTACTAAACTCCTTTGCTGCTCTTCCATCTATAGAACAAACACAGATAACAGATAGATTGGAAAATTTGAGGTTTAAACTCCTGAAAACCAAGGAATCTCACTCAAAAAACTTACTAAACTCCTTTGCTGCTCTTCCATCTATAGAACAAACACAGATAACAGATAGATTGGAAAATTTGAGGTTTAAACTCCTGAAAACCAAGGAATCTCACTCAAACCATGAATTTGAAACATACGCCCAAATCCCTTAAAGACATACATTTACTATACAACCGGAGGTACACCATAAATTATTAGAATCAAATATAACAACACAAGACACAAATTTAATAAATTTTGAACAAGAGGAACCAGCACCCAAGAAAACCAGGATTTTACAAGAACAAAGCTTGAAGGATAAAAAAAATCATGAGGAAATTTTAGGGAAGAAAAACGGAAGTGTGTTTATAGACTTGGAGGGAGAACTTAATAAAATACAATTCTTAATTAAATCTGGTCTACACTGCCCATTAGAATTAAGGCTGTACTGATAGTTATTGCTTGTATTGTGTACTTCATACCTTAGACAGTTGTAGAGCTGTACTGTAATACCTGACAGTCTGTTAAAGTCTGATACCTCTAGGTAATAGTTGACTTTCTTCATAACTGCTTATCGTTTTATTAGGGTAATTTAATGTAAAATTGTAAGTGGAAATAGCTGATACATACGTGATTAGGTCTATTAATGCACGTGGCATGAATAATTGTATCAAACGTAACAGAATGACCTCCTTTATTTTAAAATCCAAACATGACTTGTTGTTTATGCAAGAAACACATCTAAAATCTCAGAGTAAAACAGTTCTGAATACTAGCTGGTATGAGCAACAATACCATGCTGAGGGCTCACCGAAGTCTAGAGGAGTCCCATATTGGTGACCAAGTCTGTGCACTTTATTTTTGAGAACAAATTAGAAGATCCACAATGGAGATTTTTATTTCTGAAAGGCAAAATGGACCAGAAACAGGTGACGCTTGCGTCAATATATGCTCCTAGTGACAAAAAAGAGCAATTTCTAGATGAAACTCTAGCTAAACTTAACAACTACAAAGAGGGACATGTAATAATTGGTGGTGATTTCAACCTAATTGTTGACCATCATCTGGACAGATCAGGCAAACCTCAGAAGAGAATCTCACAAAATAAGAGATATACAAAACTGCATGGCTTCTTTACCACCTCTTTTGGATTTTGAATTATTAATCAGAAACAGAAATAGTGAACTCAAAGGACTGATTTCAAAAATTTATAAAATCCTAACTGCAAATCTAAAGCAAAAGGTCATGGCCTCACAATTAAGCTGGCAAGAAGATTGCCAATATCGGATACAATCAGAAAACTGGACATAAATATGGTCTTCACCTAGTTTATCCTCTAAGATTTTCAGTATTAAACACCTTCAAAATACTGAATCGCTGGCATTTTACACCAGCATGTCTTAACAGAATCAACCCAAAATACAATAAATACTGTTGGAAGGACTGTGGCCAAATAGGCGATTTCCTACATTGCTGGTGGACATGCCCTTCCATTCAACAATTCTGGACTCAAATCTTCGCACAAATCACCATCATCCTACCTGCACTTCCTGAGACAGCTCTTTTGGATGTACTCCCCGACTCCTGTAAAGGAAACACAGTAAGAACATTAATTTTGACTCTCCTAGCAAATGCCAGAATAATAATTGCACAGAAATGGAAGGATAAGAGTATCCCTACCTTATCCAGCTGGCAAAACAAGTTATGGGAACATTTTGTTTATGGGAAAATAACGTTTCCTCAAACACACTGGAACACTAAAGCATTCCAAGAAGTATGGTTCCCAGTGGTTCAATACCTTGCAGAGGGAGAAGTAATTCCTAAAAACAAACATTACCAAGAAGTGTTGTATTTCTAAGAGTTAGAAACAGGTTATTTTAGAGTTATTGGTAGTTCAAGTTTATGCCACAGGTATGCTATTGCCAATCTTGTCATGTTGTTTTCATGTGAGGCTTATTGTTTTAACAGGTTATATTTTATGGTTCTGATAAATAATTTTTTTTTAAAAGAACTCTGAATTGTGCCTTATAAACCTTTATTATCAATTATGCTCTAGTGACTCTCTTAAAACAGTGTAACTAATCGATATGAAGATTAATATCATAGCTTAATCGACCATTTTCAATGTAATTTTAGCATTTTTAGACTAATACTGATATAAGCGATTGAAATGACCTCCTATACTTGGGGTTTTAGTTAGTAGTGGTTTTCTTTCCTTTCTCCCTTAGATGTACTTCTCCCCTCCCTTTTTTCATTGTAGTTTGTAGTCTATAGAAAATGCAATAAAAAATCCCCTCCGGGGTTAAAAAAAAAAAAAAGGATTTACATGCAGATATTTCTGCTATGATTAGAGTGGGCACTTCAGTTTCCCTAACAAATGATATTCCAATCCTTAGGGGGGTTAAGCAGGGATGTGTTCTTGCCCCCCTGCTTTTCAACCTGTGCATAAATTATATAATTCATAGGCTCTCAGGATCCAAGTTTGTTGCTCCCTCGTTTGGTCATCAGAAGATTCCAATTTTATTATACGCAGATGACATAGTTTTAATTTCTCTTACGCAAATTGGATTAAAAAGGCTGCTACATCAACTTGGTGGCTCTTAATATAAACTACAACAAGACCAAGATTATGGACTTTAGAAAATGGCCCAAAAAGTTTTCTTGGAGTATCCATGGAATGGCTACTTTAAATATTTGGGAGTGACCTTTAGTGAGACTTTAAATTGGAAAATACATTTGGATACTGTTAAAGCTTCTACAAAAAAATAGGTGCAATTCTGAGATTTTATCATACCAAAGGTGGATTGCTTGTAGATTCAGCAGCAAAATTATTTACTCATCCCCCATCTTCTTTATGGCGTAGAGGTCTGAGGCTGGAAGGACCACATAATCTCCAGCCTGGAATCAATTCAAAACTTATTCATCAGATGACTCCTTGCCTTGCCCAAGGGGACCCCTGCAGCCCTAATGAGGGCAGAACTTGGTATGCCCTCAGTTAGGGCTCGCGTCCACCTTGCTTTACCCGAGGCTGAAGAGATCAAACGAGAGAGGCAGAACATGATGCTGGAATTACCGGGCATCATCATGGATGTAATCCAGCAAGAGTTCCAGAATCAAGAATGGGCCAGCCCCTCCGCAAGTGCCCCTGCCTCCTCCCCCGGTACCCCCAGCCGTGCCACCTGCAACTCTAGCGGCTCCAGAGCAACCGCACGATGCCCTGGAAGCAACATTCGACGGCACCCCGGAGACGTTGGTGTTCTTCCTGCTGCAGGTGCGCAAATTCTTACACAATTGAGGCCCCACTTTTGCCACAGATGAGCACCGTGTGGATTTTATTGGGCTGCGCCTCCAGGACTGGGCAGCCGACTGGTTTGTGGGTCTCTACAACGTCTGAGGCCCAGAACTCTGAGATGTGAATGCCTTCATGTGGGCACTCTGACACCAATACAAGGACCCCCTGGAGCTGGGGAGAGAGCGCACCTGTCTGAGGGGCTTGCGTCACAGTGGGCGCTCGGTATGGGAGTACTTGGATGAATTCAAAATGCACGCTGCAAAGCTCCAGGGGTGGTCTGAAGAGGTCCTCACTGAATTTTACCGGGCTGGGCTAAACCACTCAATTCTAGATTGGGCCCTGGCCCAGGGCAACCTGCAAACCCTGAACGGGTGGGTACAGGTGGCCTGCGAGGTGGATAACCACTCCAACCTCTTACGGATGTATCAGCCACAGACTCCCACGAGGGCAGCAGTGGTGGCAGAACTGCGAGGAACGAAAACCAAGGTGAGGGAGGCTGTCAGAGAACAAACAATGTGACAGGCCCTGTGCCTAAGATGTGGAGCCTTGGGGCACTTTGTGGCCAGTTGAGAAGGTGAGTGAGCACAAGCCCTCTGAGAAAAAGCCCAAACTACGAGGGGCGTGGATGAAGCAACCCAAAGCGCTGCATGCGGGAGAGTGGGGAGAGTCAGACAGGACCTCTTCCAGTGGAGACGAGCCAAATGCACCGATGGGAAAAGATTGGGACCTGCTGTGAAGGGTGCAACCCAGCAGGTCAGAAAGTCCCATGTGCTAAGTTTGGTGATAACCTCTCCCCCTTTGTTTTATGTGATGGTGACTGTAATAAACCCTGAGCAGGGCACCCAGATATGGGTGAGAGCCCTGGTTGACTCTGGGTGTGCCCGAGACTTAATCAGCCCCACAGTAGTCACCAGGCTTGGGGTACCTGTCCAAGCATTGCCAGAACCTATAATTTTCACCCAGATGGATGGATCCCCAATGAAGGAGGCATGCAAGTATCAAACTGTGCCCGTGGTGATGGGGATGGGGTCCCATTGGAAGCAACGCCCCTTCATTATTACCCCTGCTGCAAAATTCTCAATGGTACTAGGCAACCCCTGGCTATGAGATCATGACCCATATGTTCAGTGGAGTGGTGGAGCCCTGCATTTCCCAAACCCCTGATGCAAAGCCCATTGGTGGAATCCCAAGTTTTTTGGGGGGATGACAGCTCCCAATTCAGAGCGTATTTGCTTGGTGCAGGAAAACCGTGATCTCATCCCTCCTGAGTATAGAGACTTGACTGGAGTGTTTGAAGAGGAGGACGCAGATGAGCTCCCCCCCCCGAAAGTCGGACTGTGCTGTAGACATTTTGCCAGGGCACAGAATGCCCAAAGGGAAGCTGTACGTGATGAACCCAACTGAGAAGGAGGAACTACACAGGTTTATTAATAAAAACCTTGCCCGAGGTCTTATCTGCCCAGCGTCCTCCCCCTTTGCTGCCCCCGTTCTCTTCCAGAAGAAGAATGGTGGGTTACAACTGTGCACAGACTACTGGGGTTTAAACACAGCATCTATGTCCAATGCCTACCCCCTCCCGCTCATCAAAGACCTCCTGGGGCGCATTTTTACCAAGCTTGACTTGCAAGAGGCTTACTACAGAGTGTGCATGCGGGAGGGGGATGAACACAAAATGGCTTTCTATACCCCGTTGGGACAGTTTGAATACCTGGTGATGCCATTTGCGTTAACGGGAGCTCCCAGGGGTTTTTATGAACTTAATCAATGAAGTGTTGCACAAGCATTTATTCAAGGGGGCGCTAGTGTATCTAGATGATATCTTACTTTATTCAAAAGATAAAGACTCACATGTAAAGTTGGTCAGGGAAGTGCTCCAAACCCTTTACAAGCACCGGCTCTTTGTCAAGCTCTCCAAGTGTGAGTTTCATAGGGACGAACTGGATTTCCCAGGCTATTGGATTTCATGGAAGGGACTGGGCATGAACCCACATAAATTGCAGGACGAGGTTGGGTGGGAGGCTACTCACACCTGGCGCCAACTCCAATTGTTTCTCAGATTTTCTAATTTCTACCGTGAATTCATCCCAAACTTTGCCCAGGTAATCCTGACCCTGACTGACTTGTTAAAAACAAAGGGGAAGGGTCCCAAACTGGACTGGACCCCAGAGTGCCAGCAGGCATTTGAAAAACTCAAGGGGTTGTTTACCTCTGAGCAATGTTCCCTCTAAGCTGTGGAGTCTTGTGAGCAAAGATTCTGCTTTGTGAGTTACTGGCTTTAAAGTTGTGAGCCAGCGATTTGGCTACTGCATAAATCAGTTTGCTCTGGAGCCATCCTTCCTGAGCTAAGACAAAAATCTGTGAGTTGGAGGCTAAAAAATTGTGAGCTAGCTCACACTAACTCAGCTTAGAGGGAACACCGCCTCTGAGCCCATTTTAAATCATCCTGACGAAAATAAACTTTTTGTAATCCAAGTGGACGCTTCTGATGTGGCTATGGGCGAGGTGATCCTGCAACAAGGGGAAGATGGGAAGTTCCACCCACTGGCATATGTGTCCAAGATGTTTTCCCCCATGGAGTGTAATCGGGCTATTTGGGACAAGGAGGTGGCCACTATCTAACTGCCCCTTACAACCTGGAGGCACTGGTTGGAGGGGGCAAGGGTGCCAATTGAAGTATGGATGGACCACAAAAATTTGGAGGCGTTACACACTCCCAGGTGCCTGAAATTTCAGTGCACCCTCCAGCATGTCCCTGGGAAATAGAACTCTCTGGGCTGATGCACTGTCTCGCCTCCTGCAACATGACAGCCAGCGAGACGAAGTCATAGACTTGATGTTCAGACCTGACCAGTTGGGGGGGGGGGCGGTGGTGACTCGCAGCTGGGTGAAAACAGAGGCACCCATTGAGGTTGAACCCTGGATTTGCACATTTAAAACAGCTTTTTCAGAAGGGGATATGGAGGACATTCAAACTGACCCTTCAGCACAGCAGAAGGGGGATGGGTGTTGGTATAGAGGTGGGAGGGTATTCATACCCAGAGGCTTTAGAGGGGAAATCCTGACTGTGGCACATGAAAATAAACTGGTGGGGCATTTTGGATACCTGAAAACCCTGCATCTCCTACAAAGACAATTCTGGTGACGGCCACCATGAGGGCGGACGGTATGAGGGAGGACGGTTCCCAATATGTGGGTTCCTGCAAATGACAGCCTATGAAGTAGTGTGGGAGTGCAGAAACTTGGAGAAGAACAATACTATGTCATACATTTTGTAATTCTAGATATTATGAAGGAGACGGTGACTCAAGACTGCAGCTTTTGGCAACATCTCCCCTGCATCCTCCATAATATCAAGTTCCAGCCTAACCCTACTGCAGGTGTCCTCAACATGGTGTTTGTGGGCACCATGGTGCCCGTTGACACCTTTCCTAGTGCCTGCCAAGTGTTTTAGAAAATGGCCAGATGGAACTTTTGCCCAGCAGAGCTACTGATTGGCTGTGCAGCTGCCACCGCAGCATGAGGATCTTTAAACGATATGTCCATTTTAAAAGGCATCCTGTTAAAGAGAGCTTCAGCCTGAAAAGCTGAACAATTACTATTAAAGTTATGCATAACATCACTCCCTGACATTCTGCAGTTGGCTCCGCCTCCTGCAGCATCCAATTTGTGGTCAGCGTCACCTCCTTCAGCAGCCATTTTGTGACTGCGCCTACTGCCTTCTGTCAGAATTCCAAAAGTAGAGAATAGTAACAAGAATGGGCACAGTAATAAGACTGGGCAGCAGGATATAATGCCTACATAGAATCCACCTGTTAAGGCATTCAGCAATTATAGCCCATTGAAGAACATAGTTGTAAGCATAGCTTTATGATGAAATGGTGCGTGTTTTTACAATTATTTAAAATATTAATATTTATGTATGTGGAGCGATGTAATTATTATTGAATAACAATGAAAATGCATTGTAACCGCTATTGTTGTACTTTTTAGAATCAACAGTATGTTTCCAATACGTCACCAAGAGAAATGAATTGTTGAAAGACAGTTTATGTAAGGTTTCATACTACTTTTATTCTTATTTATATATTTGCACACTGTTATATATATTTTTAAATGAGACTTGTATTGTTATATTTGATAAGGTACACATCCTTGTTCAGAAGAAGATCATTGTCGAAACGGCACACCATTCCGGAGACCACCATCTACATTCACTATATATATTACTTATTTTCTGTTATTGTATATTGTGATTTATGAATATATTACCAAGTGCTAAATTGTCACAGTTCTTTTTCCTTTTTTCATTAGAATTCCAAAAGGGCCTGCAGGCCAGTGTTCCCTCTAAGCTGAGTTAGTGTGAGCTAGCTCACAGTTTTTTAGCTTCCGGCTCACACATTTTTGTCTTAGCTCAGGAAAAATGGCTCCAGAGCAAATTAATTGATGCAGTAGCCAAACTGCTCGCTCACAACTTTAATGCCAGTAGCTCACAAAGGAGAAGTTTTGCTCACAAGGCTCCACAGCTTAGAGGGAGCATTGCTGCAGGCTCAAAAAAGGTTGGGGATCCATGCCCTAGTATACACACTGAATCCCTCTGAACCCAGCCTTTTTGAATTATGAATAAAGGGGGCAACTTGCCCTCTTACATCTGTTCCTTGCCACCAAAGACTGACACCTTATGTTCATCTTCGTGTCTTCTGTGCTGGCACACATGGGGACTGCCGGAAGGCAGGCCTGCCGCGGAAGAACATTCCAAGAGCTTTCTCAATCCTGTAAGAATTGAGTCCCCCCTCCCCTCGGAGAGAATTGTGAAATGAGCCATTTCCCGCCCATTTGGTCACGTGACGAGGGGAGGGGGAGGCACCTCTCTCTCTCAGTCCTTTTTTTGCCGCCGTGAGGAAAGGACATATATTCCAGAGCTACTGTCTTTTACCTCAGGTTTAGACAAATTCAGTTTTTTTCCTTTTTTCTTCTTCCATCTGTTCGCTGGAGATCTCAACCTGCTCATGGCTCTATTTAAAAAGTGCCAGGCTTGTGGCTCAAAGATGGCTACAACAGATGATCATCTGAAATGCCTCCTGTGCCTGGGAGAGGGCCACAACACGTCCTCCTGCGAGATCTGTGGTACGTTAACCCCGAGAACCAAGCAAGAGCGGGCATTAAAACTAAAAGCAGCTCTTTGGGAGCAAGCCTTGGCTGGGGGCACTAGTACTCCCTCACCGTCGAATATCTCTACCGACGTCGTCAAGCCCCCCCCTAAATCCCAAAAGCCGAAAGAGGTCTCGGCAGGGAAGAGCCGGAAAAGATCCGTGTCTGCCCAACCGCCTCAAAAAAAGGCGAAAAAGGGCAAATCTAAGTCCTCTACTGTGTCCCCGATGGGAACTGAGGCAAACTTATCGGCTTCGCCGTCTCGCTCGACGTCGGAACCTTCTGCAAGCGTTCCTTCGACGTCGAAGAAGCCTGTTTCCTCGACGTCAGCTCCGTCGACGTCGAGACGCTCTCGCTCTACTCGACGTCGTAGTCCAACTTCTCGACGTCAACATTCCTCGACGTCGAGCTCTGACGTCGAGCATCGACGTCGACAGCGATCTCCGGTAGTAGGCGATGCTGACATCATCAGTCTTCATTCGTCACGGAAATCATCCAGATCCGATTCTTCAGGCAGTCGGGGGCAAGAAGTACATCCATACGGCTATCCAGTTGATTGGGAACAGGTCCCCCCGTGGTGGGTACCACCTTGGTGCCAAAGGCCACCAGCGTCCCAGACTCGTCGGAGTCCAGATCGCGACCCTCATCGACGTCGAGATCCTTCAACGTCAAGGTCCGTCGCAGGTGCCAGGTCTCCTATGGGACACTTGAACATTGCTCAGTCAGAGGGACATGCTTCCACTGATGACTCTGATTCCGAATCGGAACATACTTTGATTCCGTCGCCAGATGAGGCAGTAGGGGATCCTACCCCAATTTCTCCGACTGAGGACTTGAAGGGCTATTCAGAACAGCTTCTGCGAATGGTCAAAGCCCTTAAAATAGAATTTGTTTCCCCCAGGCCTTTAGAGGAGGATCCAGTATTGGGGATTTTATATGCCTCTGATGTGGGTCCAGTGGCTATTCCTTTGGTGAAAGGGATAAGGGAAATCACCTGCAATAACTGGACTCGTCCAGCTTCGGTTGCAGGGTCTGCTCGAAAGATAGAGAACC
>NW_015167551.1:798550-848316 GCF_001447785.1 Gekko japonicus
CAGCAGTGTTGCAATCATTACTTGAATAAACTGTTTCGCCCACACCCGCCTCCGAGTCTTGTGTAGCTTGCTAGACTCCCATGTGGGACTGCACAGAAGACACGAAGATGAAAACATGGTTGCACTTACCTGTAACTGATGTTCATCGAGTGTCTTCTGTGCTGGCACACATCCCTCCCTCCTTCCCCGCTGTGGACGACTTGTATTTCCCACGGCGGCAGGTTAGGACTGAGAGAGAGAGGTGCCTCCCCCTCCCCTCGTCACGTGACCAAATGGGCGGGAAATGGCTCATTTCACAATTCTCTCCGAGGGGAGGGGGGACTCAATTCTTACAGGATTGAGAAAGCTCTTGGAATGTTCTTCCGCGGCAGGCCTGCCTTCCGGCAGTCCCCATGTGTGCCAGCACAGAAGACACTCGATGAACATCAGTTACAGGTAAGTGCAACCATGTTTTATATGAACTTAAAATCAAGATCCACCTCAGTCAGGATTTCATTTCTGCACCAAGACTAAAGTGCTTAGGATGCTTAAAGGGGCTGAGTATGGGAATGGATATATGCTTTTGTGGACTTCCAACCATTCTACTAATTTGCCCTGAGGCTCAGTGCTGCTGTTTTTTCTCTTTCAAAAAATGTAAACTATGATTATATAGATAATAAATGCTGGTTAGTTTGTTAAGAAGCTAGATCCAAAGCATACTTAATAGGGCTTGTATCCTGCGACTTACTCCAAGAGGCCTCTTGTAAAAACCTCTGCTAAGGAAGTGCCTTCAAATATAAAATGCAAATTAAAAACACCTTATAAACTGCCCTCTCTTTGTAGACTTTCCAAATTTGTTTAGCTCACACTGTGCTGGAGTCCATTTTGGGAGGTTTCCCCCACAACTTGAAATATGAGCAAAAAATGCATATAACAAAGTGACTCTTCCCCTATTGCATCAAGCAGTATGTCTCTCATTCAAACTTTTCTACAGACTTAAAAAGAATTGCATTCCATCAAGGCTGTCCCTTTGATTTGTGAACAAAAATGACTGTTAAAACTCTGTATTTGGGTTCTCTCTTATGTAAGAATTTCTAAGGTGACTTGGAAATGTATGATTTACTACATTTATTACATTTTTATCCCACTTTCTTCTGGTTAAGTTACATAGCTCTTTACCCATTCCCCCCCCCCCAGTTTACCTTCCAAAGAACTATGGGATGATGGGAGGTAGATTAGACTGAATGACAGTGAATAGCTCACAGCCGTCCGGTGAGTTTCTTGCAGGGTTGCTAGGTCCCTCCTGGCAAGTGGCAGGGGATGGAGGGACTTACCAGGAGTGGAAGAGAGGTCCAAGTTATGTTGCCGGCAACATGGTGACATCACTTCTGGCATGTTCTGGAAGTGATGTGACCACATCGGAGCATTCTGGGGATGCTCTGGCATTTGGGCAAAAGCTTTGTGGTAAAAATGGCTTCTACAACAGAGTTTTTGACCAAGTAACAGAGCATTGCCCAGACATAGCCGACAAGATGATGTCACTTCCAGTATGTACTGGAAGCAATGTCACCACATGGCCAGTGATGTGAGCTGGGCCTTCCTACTTTTCCTAGGAAATCTTCCTGCCGTCCAGCTGATCAGCGGTGGGGGTGGGGCCTGGGGTGGGGGATCCCTGCTTCCAGTAGGGGGCTAGCAACTTTAGTTTCTTGGCAGGAGGGAATTTGAATCTAGGCCTCCCTTAGTCTTGTCCAATGTCGTAGCCCATTGCATTATACTGCCTTGGGGCCCAACCTGCAGTCTAAAAAGCAGTATTCAACAGATATAAATTTGTTGTGCAAACTGGGCCACGCGTTTTTCATAATTTCAGCACCACGGTCCTATTAGGGATCCCAAGTCCCCCTGGGGGGGCGGGGAAACCCCTGCCCCAGAGGCCCATTCCCCGGCGCCGCCAGATCAGGCCCCGGGGGGAACTCCTCCCCGACGTGTGCATCACCCGGAAGTGACGGGAGGATGCTGGGCACGCTGGGGGCATTTTCCCTTGTATGGCCGTGGCCCCGCCCCCAGCGTGCCCGGCGTCTTTCCATCACTTCCGGGTGACGTGCGCGTGCCCGCGCACCAGACGCCAGCCGGGAGCCCCCCGCTCCCAGCGAAGATCAACTTGGCAACCCTAGGTCCTATATTCAAGCTTTTAAAAACAAAAAAATATATAACATGCTGTTTATACCTGGGCACCTTTAGAACATGCTGCTGCAACAAATGATTTATCAATCTCCACTGATTGATCAAGGGAACCAATGAATCCATCCATTGAATATTACAGCATCCCATTCCACAAACTGGGCACGATGCGGGGCTCCTGGATGTGTCCCATGCCTTGTTTCTGCGTTCATGTCCTTTTGCATCCCATTCTGGGCCAATTCTCTTTTTAGACTCTCCTCCACTGTTTACAGGAGACCTGCTACACCATCTTCATGGGAGGATGGGTGAGGAAGCAAAAAAAGGAGAGGAGAACAGAGATCTGAGGCACAAGAACAGAAGGCCATTAATCACCTCGCCAGGGCTATTTTAGGAATGCACAGGAACGGAGTTCCGGCTGGCTTCAGAGTTGGCCACGCCCACTACAGCTAAAACCTCTGTGCGTGTGGCTACAGAGGGAAGGCCTGGAGAGCGAAACCTCCCCCAGCGACTCCGAAGCGGGCGGGCCGAGGGGGCCTGGGAGGATCAGGGAGGCATTTAAGGGCCGGCTTGCCAGGCATCCCGCAGCCGTGGGGCACCTGGGCAAGTCAAGGGAAGACATGGGGTGTGGCCTAATATGCTAATGAACTGTGCTGTTGGGTGTGGCCTAATATGCTAATGAGTTTCTGCTGTTGGGGTGTGGCCTATTATGCTAATGAGTTCCTGCTGGGCTTTTTCTACAAAATGAGCCCTGCACCTCGCCACAATGAGGAACTCGCTGATCATAGGTTGCCTGGGGGTGGGGGTTCTGCTCCTCCACTACGAACTTCCCCAGTTTGAAGGCCTATCGAGAAAGCAGGCCCCAAACACATGAGAGGAAGTTCAAGCAGGAATTTGCTAATACAGTTTTCTCATCTAAGATTGGGATTCTGTCTCTGTCACCTCGTTCATTCTCTCCCCCACCCAGTAATTATACAAGGACGAACCATAGCATAGCCTTCTTCCTGACATATTAGAATTCTGGGTGCTATTAATTTACTTAAAATACTTTTTCAGGGGTGCAGAACTCAGTTACATGGGTGAGAATCAACCTTGACTGGAACTAAATGAGCTATATCATTAATATATGTCATTACCAGGCCCCAATCTAAGGCCTGCTGATGTCTCCAGGACCATCCCATGACATCGTAAGGCCTCCCCCCACTTGAGTTTGAAAAGGGCTTTCATTAAAGGGTGATGTGGGGTCAGTGTTTTTTAGTATGAGAATAGAGGGTGGTTCCAAATTTCCCATCAGTGAAGCAGGGGAGGTCTTAGCCATTCTAGTGCCCTGGGCAAATGTCTACGATGTGTCCCAGAAAAATCACTGCCTTCTACCAGGACCCCAGCCAGAACCCTCACATCCTCCCTTGCAAGGGCCAAGCAAGCAGGTGGGTGGGAGCCATTGCCAGAACCCACCTGCCTGAGCCTCTGATGGAGCAGGCACAAGCAGCCACTGTTAACCAGCCACCCAAGCCTTGGACGGGTGGGCCGTGCAAGTACTTGCTGCTGCAAGAGGGCATCCCAAGCCCCAGACAGGGCAGGTGTGAGTGGTGGCAACAGGAGCTTGTTCTTTTTTCTCCCCCTCTCCCATCTGGGGAGGAGCATTGGTGGTTGGGGCCCCCACAGCATGGGGCCTGGGGCAGCTGCCTCTATTGCCCATTGGCCAAGACTGCCCCTGATTGCAGATATCAGAAACCTATTAGAAATCCCCTTCTTGAGTAAAAAGGAAAGCGTTGCGGGCTTTTCAATCAAATCCTGGAAAAGTCAAATTTCAGACACAATGTTCCCCCAAAATCTGGAAAACCCAACTCTGAAATTCTGCCAGGTGGTGAATTTATGCACATTTTAATTGCAATTATAATCCTGACTTGGTAAAGATATCAAGCAACGTTGGTGTTAAAGTTTTTACATTGACACAAATTGTAGCATTTGGAGCTGGATTAGCGCAACACTGAAAATTGTAGTATCACACATAAAAAAAACCCTCTCAATTGCTGGAAATGAGACATCCACCAAATACCTTCTGCCAGATTCCCACTGCGTCCCCCTCAACACTTGCTTCATTCTGTGTCTGCTGTTCTTGCTTTTGAAGCAGTTTTTAAACAAAGACATATGAGTCCCATTAACACGGTGCTTTCCCTCCCTTTTGAAGGCTTCCAAAGAAAACACTCTTTGATTTCTGTGGATGGCCAAAAATTTGTAGGCCTAGTTCTATGTAAATTGACAACAAAAACTGCCAAGGGTCCCTCTGTGCTCACTCCGCAGAGAAGAGACAAGTTATGCAGACAACTGAATCATGCGTAGGGCTGGATTAGGAAATGTGGAAGCCCCAAAGCAGTAGCAAAAAGAGCCCCCAAAGCATTTCCAAAAAATTGTCATTTAATAATTTTTAGCATATTTTTGGATTTAGAAGCCCCTCATATTTTGAGACCCTACGCTGTAGCATACTTAGCTTCTGCATAAATCCGGCTCTGATTAAGTGGTATGACTCTGGCTGGACTATACCATTTCAGCTAAACTACATTACATGTATGGTTATCAATCTCAAAGTGGGGCCTGGAGTTTTCCCAGAATTAAAACTGGTCTTCAGACAACATAGATAAGTACCCCTGGAGGAATTTGTAGCTTCAGAGGGTGGAGCCTATGGCATCACATACCCACTGAGTGGTTTTCCTTCCCCAATCTCTGCCCTCCCCAGGCTCTGCCCCCAAATCTCCAGGAATCTCCAAGGCAGAGTTAGCAGCCTTAGTTTATGTCTCTCACAAATCCAGGTAGTTTCTTGCACAGGAAGATCCAAACAGTTTTTCACCCTTACTCTTCTAGTAATTTGCCAGTATGCACCCAGACCACATAGGGATTTTGAGAATCTATCTTTTCCTAGTAAGTGTGACTTTCAGGTAGGGGTGCCAGCCTCCAGCTGGGACCTGAGGATCCCCCAGAATTACAACTCATCCCCAGCCTACAGAGATCAGTTCTCCTGGAGGAAATGGATGATATGGAAGGGGAATGTATGGCATTGTATCCCACTGAGGGCCCTGTCCTCCCAAGGCTCCATCCCCAAATCTGGCAATACTACCCCCCATCCCCTACCAGGGGAGACCTGGCAAGTCCAGTGTTCCCTCTAAGATGAGTTAGTGTGAGCTAGCTCACAGTTTTTCAGCCTCCAGCTCACACATTTTTTTTGTCTTAGCTCGGGGAGGAGGGCTCCAGAGCAAGCTAATTTATGCAGTAGCCATATTGCTTGCTCACAACTTTAATGCCAGTAGCTCACAAAGTAGAATTGCTGCTCACAAGACCCCACAGCTTAGAGGGAACATTGCTGGCAACCCTACTTGACAGGAATATTCCAGAGCTTCCTCCACTGTCAGTTTATCAGCTTTCTTATACTCAGGTGCTGTCACAGCTTTGAACGCCACCAAGCCCCCTAGCAATTTGCATGAGGGACATTTTGAAAGTCTCATCCCTGCCTTTTTGGTCCCCAAAACTCATTTTGATGTTGCTTCTCCCTGGTGTGCATGGAAACCCAGTTTCTGTTCTCTGCTTCCCAAGAAATCTGTGAGTACTAGAGATTCCAGTTTTCTAAAAATTCCAAAGGATAGCCATCCATCTGCTTCTCCGTGCCCATGCATGCTACAGCCTTAAATTGGTTTGAAAAGCAGTTCTCTCTTCTCAGAGGACTGTAGCAAGCAATAATAGTTCTTTGGGGGAGGGGGATTCAGAGATATGTAGGGAAATTCTCTGCACTTCTCCAAACTACAACTCCCAGCATTCTTAGGGAAGGGGAGAGCCACAGCACTTAAAATAGCACAAAACTTAGATAGATTTGCAGTATATCTGGGGTATCTGTTCCGGAATGCCTCACTTTAGCATGCTGTCTTCTGTGCAAAAGCACAATTTTAAGTGAATTTTGACTTCCTCTATAACCAGAGGAGCTGCGGTGGCTCAAGTGGTTAAGACGCTGAACTGCAGGCTGTGAAAGGTCAGTAGTTCAGCAGTTTGAGACCCAGGTGCCGCATGATGGAGTGAGCTCCCATCTCTAGTTCCAGCTCCTGCCAACCTAGTGGTTCGAAAGCAAGAAATTGCAAGTAGATAAATAGGTACCACTTCGGTGGGAAGGTAACAGCGTTCCGTGCACCTCGGTGTTTAGTCATGACAGCCACATGACCATGGAAACGTCTTCGGACAGCGCTGGCTCTTCAGCTTTGAAATGGAGATGAGCACCGCAACCCTAGAGTCAGATTCAACTGGCTTTTGAGCAAGGGAACCTTTACCTTTACTTTATAACCAGAATGGATTAAACATATTGAGTTCAGTCCTAATCAAGGCAGGATTTGACTGACTGCTTCTACACATTTGGATGTGAAGGACTTTTTTTCCCTTTCTGTAGTTCAGAAGGCCCTTTCCTTGCTAACTACAAAGTGCTTTGTGTCGGAAATCTCCCAAGCGCATCAGGAAGATCTAGATGAGCCTGGCAGACAAATGAAATATTCAGATCAGGTTAATGGCTCTAAAGGGCCTTTCCATCACCACCCTTTTCAGCCCCCTCTTCCACCCAACCAGTTTTCACACTTTAAATAAAGTTTACAAATGCACTTGAAGATGAGAGAGAGAGACAGAAAGAAGTAGCACATCCCTTTTGTGTGATGGTTTACATTAAAAAAAAAATCCCTGTTAAGTTCCTGTACATGCTGACAGTTTTACAATTTACATGGCAGCTGGCTTGCTCAGAGGAGGCCTCCGTTAATTAAAATAACACAAAGAAGGAGAGAAGCAAAACCGTGTCAGCGGATAATTAATTCGGAGCAGGGCGCTGGGATGCGTGCTGCTCCTGCTAACAAAGCAGGAATTCACAGCATTACAGGGCACCGAGTCGCTTACATCTCCTGGAACCACCCTTGCCCCCGGTGCTCTGCAACGCAACGCGCTATGCAGTGTTGCCAGAATGCACAGAGAGGTGTTTCTATCCGCACCAATCCACATTTGATGCTGTCAAAGGGGGTGTGGTGTGTTCCACTTGCTGGAGCTGAGGTCCTGCACACCCATGTCACCAGCTTGGGGCCTCTTCTCAGATTGCACCTATACACTTGACTGGCTTTGCCCCTGCATCCGTGGCGATCTGGAGTAGGGAAGGGAAAAGAGTATTCTGAGAGACAGAAATAGAATGTCTCAGCCTGATGTCTAATTCATTATGTGGTGGTAGCAGTGAAAAGGAACTCTATTTGTGCTGGGGCAATTGACTGAAGTTGGAAAGAATTCCTTGTTAGGGTCTAGTGCAGGGGTCCCCAGCCTTTTTGAACTTGCGGGCACCTTTGGGATTCTGACACGTGGCGGTGTGTGCAACTATAAAATGGCTGCCACAGGAGGTGGAGCCACGCACACACAAAGGAAACCCAAGTACAGGTAATAAGTGTTATTTTGACCTGCACGGCCAATCAGAACTCCAGTGGCCATTCAGAAGTCTGGCTGGGCAAGAGCTCCACATGGCCACACCCACTTTGTACAAACACTTGGTGGGCATCAGGAAAGGTGTCAATGGGTGCCCTGGTGCCCTTAGTCACCTTGTTGGGGACTCCAGGTTTAGTGGCTTTGGACTTGAGTCAGCTGAGTAAATGAAGCAAGATGTGATTCACAGAAGCTTATGCTGAATGAACATTTAGTTAGCCTTTAAGCTGCTGCGAGACTCCTGTTTTTTTAAAATGCAACAGACTAATACTTGGGAGTCTTCTCAAATTCATGTAGCAAACATGGCCGAGGTCTGTGTTTTAGGAGGCAGGTAGTGGTCCAGTGCCAGGGAGCATATTTTGGCATACGACACACCCTGTTCATTGGGGATCAGGCTTTATAATACAGTCTGCACCACCTAGAGTGTCACAGTTAAGAGCAGTCTGGCTGGTGTGATCAGAAGTCCATCCAATCCAGCACCCTCAGTGGGCAGCCAGATCGCTCTGTCCAGAAGCTCATAAGCATGGAGGCTCCATCTAGTTGTCATGTCTAACAGCTGTCGATAGACCTATCTTCTATGAATTTATTTTTTAGGGATGTGGCATATCTTGCTTCTGTAGCATGCAATTGTTATCCTTAAAAGCAACACTGTTTTGCATACTTTCTCATCACACCTGGGGCCTGAGTGCCAGACGCTCCCATTTCAACTGAGAAAGTTGGCAAGGGTAATGGGATCACACCCAGTGAACAATCCTGGATCCAGGATCACAGAATGCACCCATGAATTACTTTGCTTCATCCCTTGACACAACTTCCCACTGGCTTAGCCCTGCTATTGTGTTGTTTTCTCTGGGCACCAGATACTCTGCCATTCCCCAAGCAGCGTGACAACTTAGGGCCAGGAGCCAGCTTGCAGAACCGCTCGTTCATCTATGGGCTCCAGCTGCAAGAGAAGCTGTAAAGAAGTTGGGCCAGGAGAAACCAGAACAATGCAAAATATCTTTGCTCCTCTGCTCTTCCAGGACTGGAGGCTACGCTACCAGTCTTGGGATGGTTCATAAAGATGATGAACAATGGGGAAGGAAAGCAGTGATATGTGTTAGATATAAACTGGCTGTCATGGATGTGTTCACTCATAAATGGCACTGTCTTGGTGCCTGTCAATTGGAGGGGAGGGGGAGGAGTATTAGAAGCCATGGTGGAGGTGGGGCTGCACCCAACAGACAACCGCCTGTTAGGTGTAGGAGGTGGGGGGGAGTGTGTTGGAAGCCATCGGAGAGGCTGGGCCAGCAGCATTACTGAACCTCATAGGTGCTTGTTGGCCACTCCCAATTTTCTCAACTGTCATTAGCTGTCTGCAATCCCCTGTAACTGTTGGGGGGTTTTTACCTCGGAACTCTGAGCTCTGCAGCTAACCAATCAGAGGGGGGGGATGTAGGGAGAGAGCTGCCTGGGAGCTGCCTAGGAATCAATGGGGGGAGCACATTTCCCCCCTTTTGACCCACTTAGGGGTGAATTTCTAAAAATCCCTTCTTAGCGAGCACCTACGCCACTGTGGGAGCGCTCTCCCAGAATCTGGTGTCTCTAGGTCCAGTGGTTTGGCCTGGGTGTTGATTTTACGGTGAGGGGACTTTTTTAGATGGGCCAATTGCCAGGTCTGTTGGCACCGAACAACTCAAACATCTGCAGAACAGATTTGCATTCGTTTTTGTTTTTGCAAAACTGCAAATCACTGCTGATCTAGACAGATCAGCAGCCATTAATAGAGCTGAGAGCTGCACAGACAAACACTGCATGGTAGGATTTAAAAGAAACCAAAATGCACATTTATTAATGACAAATCTATATGATTTGTGACTGTATATTTAAATAGTTCCTTACAAAATGGAGCAGAGGTGCAGCATGGGAAGGTGGAGTAGAACTTCATCAGGCTTGGTGAGAACATGCATGTAAGACAAGCTGAATGTGACATACTGTATGTTCCCTCTAAGCGCCAGAGTATTGTGAGCGAAAAAAGCTAGTAGCATTAAAGTTGTGAGTGAATCTACATTTGACTATCACATAATTAGTTTTTTAGGAGATTATTTCTATAACCTTGCAAAATATCAGAATGAATTATTTTAAACTATATTTAAACTATATTTCAAGAATAATTTAAACTTTATGAGACAAAACAGAATCAAGCCAAATTTCATTATAGAAAATGTTGTTCTCGAGGGGGGTAGACCAGGCCTCCAGAGAACAGGTCTACCCACCCCAGTCCACTATATTGGGAGACCTGGCCTCTGGAGAACAGGTCTACCCTCCCCTTTCCACAATATTGGTAGACCTGGCCTCCAAAGAACAGATCTACCCCCCCCCCCCAGTATACTTGGCCTTGGACTGCTGCCCTGCACTTAGAAACCAACCCCCGCTGGGGGGGGGGGGAGCTCTTGCAGTCTAGTTTGGGTTTTTTTTTAAGTGAAATATGACAACCAGCATTACAGGTCAATTATAACAGAAGTGGAGCAATCACTGTTAGAACCCTGCCTAACCTAACAAACAGGACGTTTATATTTATATCCCACTTTCCCCTGTGACTCAAGGCAGCTTACAAATCATACCAAAAAGTATAATAGGGCTGTGCAAAAATATATATATATCGATTTTTCTGTCTGTATTATAGCCTATGGGGATCATTATAGTCAATGAGCCCCATAGGCTATAATGGAGAATCAATCCAGGAATATCTGGGGCTCTGGGAAAGCTGTTTTTTGAGGTAGAGGCACCAAATCTGCAGCATAGCTTCAAGCCCCCTCCCCCCCCAAGTTTCAAAAAGATTGGACTGGGAGGTCCAATTCTATGGGCCCCAGAAGGAGGTGTCCCCATCATCCATTGTTTCCAATGGAGGGGGAAAATGCCTTCTCAGTTCACTTGTGGGCTAAAGCAAAAATCCTTGTGCTGCTGGCTAAATTTTTTGCACCAGCACCCTTAGGACAGCTTAGAGGGAACTACTGTTAGGAAGGAAAAATGAAGAGGTTGTGGCGTGGCAACTTTGGACTGCTCAGGGCGAGGCTCCCATGTAGCAGCCGAATTGCTGGTCCTTTTTAGGGCGGTCTGAGATCACCCAGACCCCATTGAGCTTTCCTGCAAGGGAGCTCAAGCAGGGGCCTTGAACCGAACACTCCTGCTTATGGCAGCAGGTGGGTAGAGACCAGATCACCCCAATGCGAAGGACCTGTGCGAGCGGATCTAATGGCAGCCATTCGTGCACAGCCGTGATCATTGGGACGAATGGGATTCTTGACATCCCATACAACTTGGAAAGAGAAAGATCTTCAACACTGTGAGTAAAGGGGGGGCGCAATATTTGAAGAGCCACTGCTGGTTAAATCCCCCTTTAAACTTTAAAACCCAGACTGGAAGAAAAAGGAGAGGTGGCTATTCCCCCCCCCCCTTTTCTTTTGCGGCTTGGAAGAGTTTTGAACAGCTAGTGGAAAATATATGGGGCTATAAAGAGACTTGGTTGATGCTTGAAAACAAACGTAACAGCAGAATTTATTAAAAGTTAGACCACAGTTTGGAATATAACAACTATAATAATATAAAAACTTTAAAAAGTGAATCCCTTTTTTTCCTTTTCCTTTTTTGGCATGGACTAGTATACTTGATATAAGAATCCTTTCTTCTTTCCTGTTCTCCTTAGTTTTTGTGGATTTTTTTTTGGTTCTATTTTGAAAGACTTTACATTGGATTATATTCATATAATATTTATACTATATTTGGATTATATTCTCTCCCCTTTTGCAACTTGGATACCTGGGATTTACCTGGCAGGATTACAATTAAGAATTTCTTTTCTTTGGATTTGTAAGTGGTTTTTCCTTTCCTTTTGGATTATTTGGAGTTACTGTTGTCTTGTGAAGATTTCCTATTGGATTATAAGGATGGCTCTTTTTTGTGGCATGTGGATTACAAATGGGGACATTTAAGTCCGACTGGAAGAAAGAAGGAGGAAAGTATTCTTTGAATGTCACTTCTGAGTGATAGAAGTATTTTGGTATTCTTTGGTCTATCCATGTGGTAACCACAGAATATAAACTGTTCTTTCTGTAATGTAAATAACTCGATAAGTTTTTTTTTTATTATTACTTAGCCTGGGAAAGGCTATAGTATTATTGTGATAAGGGAGTTTAAACAAAAATAAGGGGTTTGTTTCTGAAAGGGAGGGGTGAGTGATTCTATGTTGTTAATAGAAGTTTTAAACATGGCTAGTGGGACGAGGAAAGGTCCTGGAGTGCCATCTCCAGGACAAACAAAATCGGTGGCCACTAACTTTGCCCAAATTTCCATAAAGGATCTACAAAGCCTGATTCAGAAGGTAGTGGCTGCAGCCAAACTAGATTCATTTGCACAGCAAGTCACTACGCAAACTGAAGAGATCGAAAAACAGATTGCAGATAATAAACAAGAAATTTCTGGTGAAAACAACAAGCTGGAAACTAAATCAGAAGAAAGAGATCTTCAGATCCAGGCTATGAGGTCCAAACAGAATACCATGGAAGATACCCTTATAAAACTGGAAATTTATAAAGCTGCTTACATATCAAGATTCCAGAACATACCAGAGAAGAAGGAGGAAGATTTAAAGATTGACATGGTTTGCAAAATATATGGATTGCAAAATATATGGACACAGAGAACTCAGAAGAACTCAGAAGAAGTCTACAATGAAATTGATGAAGCCTTCAGCTTATGCAAGAAAAAATAAACTACCTAGAAGGTACTTATGAGATTCCACAAGAGAGCTATGAGGGATGAGATTCTTAAAGCTGCAAATGAGACATTTCTACAAATAGAAAATGCAGAGATAAAAATATTAAAAGAGGTTCCTTGGAGAGTGCGAGAGAAAAGAAAGGATTATATGGATCTTGCAAGCACACTAAGAAAAAAATGGAATTACATATAGGTGGCTATTACCAGAAGGCATTCTTTTTAATTCCAAAGGGGAAAGCTCAATTTTCAAAGTAGAAGATTTCATCAAAACATATGGAGATGTCTTGGAAACACAGGAAGAGGAACAGAAGGATATAGAAGAAGAAGATAAGGATCTACAAGGAGCAACAGGAACCACTGGACAACCTCAAAGACCTAAGAGAAAAACAGTAAGGATTGTACCATTGCAAATAGTCATGAGACTCCAACAGAAGAATAAAGATGACACAGAAAACCAATCACAGGATGGATAGAAAAATAAAGATAATCTCAATAAATGTCAATGGATTGAATGCACCTCAAAAAAGAAGACAGATATTCTTGCAATTGAAAAAAATGCAATTGGACGTGATGTTTGCAAGAAACACATAAATCCTCAGATCAAAGATATCTGGAAATAAAGAAGTTTGGAAAAGTCTTTATTCCTTCAGATAAAGAAAAGAAAAAAGAGGGCTAGTGACATATGTAAAAGACTATTTACACCCTGAACTAATATATAATTCTGAAGATGGCAGAATCCTGATGGTTCAAATTCAAAGACAAGCTAAAACAACTTTGATTGTCAACATATATGCAGAGAACTAGCAGATTCTAAAAAGGAATTTCAAATGTTTTTTTAAACAAAATATCCAACCAGACATTTCCATTGGAGTTGTATGGTATGCATTTAAGGCCTATGCAAGAGGTTGGCTAATTAGAGAAGATGCTTATATTAGGAAACAAAGGAAACAAAAATAAACAAGGACTGGAGAACAACTTTAAAAAGAAGACAAGATGAAACAAGATTCCACAACTGAACAAACAAGAATCAATATAAAGATGTTACAACGTCAAATGAACTGTTTGTTAACACAGGAAACAGCAATATAAATTATCTACGCAAAACAAAACTATTTTGAGAATGCAAATAAGCCAACTAGACGGTTAGCCTATAAACTACGGAAGGAAAGAGAAAAAAGACATATAAAGATACTGAGAGATGAAAAAGGAGAAGGAAAAAAATACCTAGAGATTTGAAAAAGGTTATTGAAACTTTTTATGAGACGTTATACCAGAAAAGAGAGGCCACACAAAAAGAAATTAAATACTTAAAATTAAAAAAAAACAGGACCTTAAAAAATATCCTGAAGAGCAAAAGAAATTTTTAAATAATGCAATTACTGTTTCTGAATTGACAGAAGCAATAAAAAAACAAAAGAAAAGAAAGGCACCAGGCCCAGACGGCTTCCAGCCGAATTCTATAAAATTTTTGAAGACCAATTAATAATGCCTTTAAAATATGTAATACAAAACATTATAGTGGAAAATAAAATTCCCGAGGCCTGGAATGAAGCTTTAATTACTCTAATACACAAATAAAACATGGATGAGAGAGAAATGAAAAACTAGACCTTTTTCATTATTAAATGTGGATTATAAAATCTTCGCCTCTATTTTGGCATCAAGACTGAAAAGAGTTTTGACACAAATAATACATCAAGATCAAGCAGGCTTCTTACCAAAAAGGCAACTCAGAAACAACGTAAGAATTATATTAAATGTAATCAAATATTTTGAAGCTCACCCAGAGAAACTGAAGGCTCTGGTTTTCTTAGATGCCGAAAAAGCCTTTGATAATGTCAGATGGAACTTTATGTTAGAACAACTATTAGCTTGGCAATGTGGAGAGGAGTTCTATACAATGGTTAGAGCAATTTATACCAAACAACAAATGGGGATTCATCACAAAATATTGAGATACAAAAAGGAAGCAGACAAGGTTGTCCACTTTCCCCATTACTTTTTATTTTTGTGCTTGAAACATTGAACAATATGATCCGAGAGGACACACAGATTATCGATTTGAAAATAAGAGGAGAAGAATATAAATTGCAAGCTTTTGCAGATGACTTGGTCTTAATTTTAGAAAATCCAATAGACTCTGTGATCCAACTTTTGAAAATGTTGCAAGGCTACGGCTGGACTGAAAATCAATTTTAATAAATATTTTATCGAAGAATATGACAAAAGACCAAATTCATAAACTGCAAGAAAGTTCAGGCATTGAAGTCCAGAGGAAGGTTAAATACCTTGGAATAAATTTAACAAACAGATGTAGTTCTTTATTACAGGACAATTATACAAAACTTTTAAGGAAAATTAAGAATGATTTGGAGAAATTGAAAGATTTACAAAGATCTTTAATGGGAAGAATAGCCACTATAAAAAAATGAATATCTTATCAAAGTTGATATTCTTATTTCAAAAAATTCCAATAATTTAAAATCCACAATATTTCTTTTTTATAAAAATTTCTTTTAATTGCTTTTATATACTACACAACTATAGGAAAAGGGAGTGGGGAATAACTATAACAAAAAAAGAAACTACAATTTAAGGCAAGGGTCATATTTCAAGGGTTACATCTTCATATATTGTTCTTACAATATAAATAAGTATGAATACTGTACTTAATGCCTTATTTACTTAATAAAGCTAGCTTGAGCCATTAATGCTAATCTTTAGGTGAATTATAGTCCATTATACTTTGTTGAACTTCTTGTTTATTTTTCATGTTTATTTTTCTTGTATTTCAGTATATCTTTGAGTAGGTTGGGCACAGCTACTTCTTTTTCTGAGTCAGAACCCTCAGAGGTACTACCAGAACTGCTTGAACTGTCCTCTGATTCACGGTCACTTTCATCTTCTTCTTGGGTGTTGTCTTTATTCTTTCTTTTATCATTCGTCAGGTTTTGTTGTTGTTCCAAAAAGTCTGGGCAGAGTCAATCTTGGTCTTCTTATCATGGTAGTTAAATATCAATCCTTCTGGGAATATCCATCTGAAAGGGATTGAATTGTTGTGAAGAAAGAAAGTTAAATCCTTGTATTGCCATCTTCGTTTCCGCACCTCAAATGGAATATCCTTTAAAATTCTCGCTTCTTAGTCTAACTTTCAGAGTTTTCCCAGATGTTGCTTTTAAGACTGTATCTCGTCTAAAACTACAATAGCAACCAAACAAACCTTAGACGACAAACACGGTAGCTCGCTTCCGTGGTTTGAGTACGTACAGGTCACCCATCTTGTCAATTCGCTTCCTGATATGTACAGACCTCTCACCTCCTTTGAAAGTCTCATGAAACTTGACCAGGACACATTCTCTAAATATATCTCAATAATATACAAAGATCTTCTTCACTCGCAATCTACAGCCTTATTGAATTACCAGAAGGCCTGGCAAAAAGACTGTGATAACATCCTATTGCCAGCAGACTGGGACGATATTTGGTCCTCACCATCTTTGCAATCCAAATCTTTGAACATTCAGTTGCAGAGTTATAAGATCCTTACCAGATGGTACCTCACCCCTATGAGACTCCATCAGATATCCAAAGCCAATTCTCCTCTTTGTTGGTGCTCCTGCGGGGAATCTGGCACTTTTTTTCATTGTTGGTGGGGGTGCACAGAAATTCAGCATTTCTGGTCCAAGGTTATCTTTTCCATTAAAAATATAACTGGGCACTCGATACCACTGCAACCTGAACTAATATTACTTGATTTATGGAATGCCCCCCATATACCCAAATGTAGCCAAGACCTTATTTCGACTCTGCTAATAGCTGCTAAGGTGGTTATTGCGAATAGCTGGAAATCTACCGACAAACTTCTTCTTTCCTCTTGGCGTTTAAAAATCTGGGACTTCTACATCATGGACAAACTTTCTGATGCAGTGGCTTCCTCTACTAATAGTTCATGTTCAAAATCTACTTTATGCACGAAATGGTTTCCTTTTTTAGAATATGTTTTCAATAATGACACTTTTAAATTTGCTGTTCCTTCTCAGTATGTTGCAGTGTTTCATTACATGTAATTTTGTGTTGGTCATCCCATTGTTGTTTATTGTACTATAGACTAATAAAATATTTTAAAAAAAAGAAAAAGAAAAAAAAAGACTGTATCTCTAGTAGATCTCCTGGAGAATTTCATATATATTTCACCAGGCAGCTTATTTTTCTTGATAGGTTCGATAAACCAAGTCCATATCATTTTGTAGTAAATCCTGCTTAAGCTCTGTCACTGGTGCTAAAGCTTTGCTTAATATTTCTTTTAGGTTTTCTCCTTTCTGTTCTGGGATACCCTGGAAGCGTAAGACATACATTAATTTCTCCATCTGAAGCTGTAGCAATTGTCCTTTAACAGAAATGTGCTCTTTTCCCACTTCTTCCAGTTTCTGTGTAAAATTCTTTATTTTTTCTTCAACTTTCTTGATGGCTTTATCGGCCTCAGCTGTTCTTTTGTCAAATCCCATCAGTTGCTTTTGAACTCCGTCAAGTTTCTTGTTGCTGTTAGACATCTGCTCCAGCAGAGGGTGCAATGCCATTGCCAGCATACTGGAGAGATCAGTGGCTGCTTCCGGTATCTGGGTAGAAGTTGTTGTCTGGGTAGTTCCTGTGGAAGGTTTCTTTTCCAGTGCTATTTTTCTTCCTCTGCCGCACATTGTTTACACAAGAACAACGTTTTTTAGATTAGAGTGAAAGTTCTTTGATTTGGGTGCGCTTTGGCTTATTTTGCTCCTATCACCTTATTTAAAGTCTTTCAGGTCAGTATCGTTTTTCCTTTCAAATTAACGCTTAGGAACTGCTATCATGGGGGAGGGGGAATCCAGATCCTTCCCATCCACTACTTCTCCTCATATTATAGTCCCACTCTCTTTCTTGGCTCAGCAGCTTAAAAGGGGATTGTTTGACTCACAGTTTATTATGCTTGTCTTGTAGTAAGAGCATAGTCATGCTGGATTGCTTGCCCACTTCATCTGGCAGTCTGCTCTAGTCGCCATGACGGCTTCATGGTGGCAGGACCTCTCGGGGTGAGGGAGCCTCAATTCCTTGGCCATCACCTTGGAAGAGGAACCCCTCTGCACCCCAGGCAGGGAGCCCCCTACAAGACCCCTCCTGTCCACCATGACTTGGCGCATCCACATTGGAGCAGATGGGATGCGTCCGATCCATGAGTCGCCAAAACCAGAAAAATCAAAATCAACAATATTTCAAAGACCTTGATAAACTGGTGTCACAATTTATATGGCAAAATAAGAAGCAAAGAATCAAGTTAGAAGCTTTACAAGATGCAAAAGAAAGAGCTGGATTTTCTTTACCAGACTGGTTTTTATATTATAAAGCAGCTGTACTGACTTGGGTGAGAGAATGGATTACCTTGGAGAATACAAGACTATTAAAAGTAGAAGGACATGATTTATTACTGGGTTGGCATGCATTTGCATGGTATGACAGAGATAAAACACAAAAATATTTCAAACAACACATTCTTAGAAGATCACTATTGAAAGTTGGGGAAGAAATTAAAAGACTTTTCTATACTAAGATACCAAAATGGATCTTGCCACTTGAAGCTTTTACAAACCCAAATTTATTCCAAAAAAATTTATTGCACAGATATGAAGATTTGCTGGATAACGAAAATCAACTAAAGACAATAGAGAACCTTAAAAAACAAGATATAGGTTTGAGTTAGTGGGAAAGAACAAAATTAGAATCCAGATATGTTAAAGATAAACAAATGGATTTTTATGAAAAGCCAATTGAAATAGATAAAATATTGATGTATACAGATGACAAGTTTATTAAGAAATTGTACGCCATAATGTTAGAGATTAAAACACAAGATGAAGTGGTAAAATGTTCTATGGTTAAATGGGCACAAAATTTGGGATATAATATTGATTTAGACCAATGGTCCAAGATATGGAAAACAAACAAAAATTACTAAAGCTATCTCTTATAAAGAAAATATTTATAAAATGTTTTATAGATGGTATATTACACCAGATAAGCTATCAAAATTTTACCCTAACATGTTGAATGATTGTTGGAAATGTAAAAAAAAAAAGGTTCCTTCTTTCACATGTGATGGACTTGTGATAAAAGTAAAAAAAAGCGGGCTTGGATACATGAAATATTGCAAAAAAATCTTTAAAAGCAATGTACCTTTTGTACCAGAATTATTTATATTGAATATACTTCTGGAAAATTATAAAAAACAATACTCTTATCTTACTTTACATGTAGTTACAACTGCTAGAATATTGTATGCTAAATTTTGGAGAAGAAAGGAGACACCTTCAAAAGAAGAAATAATAAACTACTAGAAACTGCTGAAATGGATAAACTGACTTTAATTTTGAAAGGATATAAAGAGAAAAACTTTGAAGAAACATGGTCAAGACTTTACAATTGGACTGAAGAATATAACAAATGAAACATGAACATAACCAAAACAGAGGACAATAAGAACATTTATGATAAAGTGTGCAAAACTATGTTTAACAATATAAGGTGTAGAAATATTTTTTTTCATTGAGAGATGTATGGATAACAAAACAGTTTACTCAAAAAAAATTATGTTTGTTTTGTTTGTTTGTGTATGTTGGTTGTTTTGTTTATGTTTGTTGTTACAAAAATAAAAAATTTTACTGCAGGAAGGAAAAACTGAAACAACTTACCAAACAGCCATGAATGGGTTGATGAAGAGACGGTCTATTGAAAATTTGGCTCCCTATTTGTGACTGGAGAACAAGATGTGAGCCAAACTGGGGGGTGTTCAAACATGGGCAAACTTTCTGGGAAGACACCTAAAACCAAATGTTAATGAAGACCCTTTACAATGTTCAGCTCTAGGAAGATGTTGGATTCTAAATTCTGAATTAGTTCCTGTGTTGTAATGAAGATTCTCAAGAGGTGTAGTGGTGCCACACACAAAATGAGTGTGCTTTCTAAGAATATGTCCCAGAATCGTTTGCAATACCCTGTGGGAGGCAATTTCTTGATCAACAAGGTGATATGGAAAGGCTTTCCTGAAGCCCCGTGACAAGCCAGACAATATTTCGCAGAGGTCACAGTAGGAGTGCAAGGGTTCAGAGTGGAGTATGCATTGTACAGAAAAATTGACACCCTTCCCATGCATGGCAAATGTGCCAAAGGTCAGGCTGGCATATTGATGAATGCTGCTCCTTCCTTTCTCCCCCACTATCTTTAATATTCCTCCCCCCTTTGCTTTCATCTTGAACATATGTAGATTTCATTCCCACTGTTGTCATCTGAGCAAGCCAGATGGGTTGCAGCCAGACTTCAGCTGGGTACGTTTCCTCCACAAGGGAAGTCCAAGCAGGAGGACCAGGAATCCCTCCAGAACCCCCAATCTGAGTCAACCAGAGTGGATATGTGCCAGGAGCACCAGCTGTGGCATTAGCAAGAGACAAAGAGGACCCTCCAGTGCAGGACAAATAACAGGATTGTGCTGGGGCTGAACTAAACCTGCTTGTGTATGACCTCAGGCTGCCAGCTGGAGGGATAGAGGAGCCAAGCACACACACCCCGAAGAAGAGCTGATGGGAACCCCACCACCAGACCCCTTTCCTCTGAACACTTTTTCATGGATGTGAGCCACTGAGCATGCTTGGCTCTAAATGAGAAGAATAAATTTAGGCTTTAGAAGGCTCCTTAAAAAAAAAAAGGAACAAAAAAAAATTAGAGGTTCAGAATATTTCTTAAATCTTGTGGAAATATAAGGAAGTGCATGGAAGGAGTGCTCCAGCCAACCAGAGGTGAATTGGGACACTGAAACAATACGAAGCAACCTGGATCCTGCGGTATTTGTACCGCCACAGAGGCCAATTGGCTTGCACCGGGGCTGCAGCAACAATTACAATGGGTATAGGCTTGCCTTCATGGAGGCACTCAGCTCAGCTTGCTTCTGGCTGCCAGTGGACCGGCCCTTCAGGGGATTACCCCTTCAGGGACTTTCCTGGTACATTAAAGAGCTGGTCTGCCCAGTTCCTCCTGCCTCCCAGAATCCTAATCAAAAATGCAAAGATGTTGAGATGGTGTCTCATATCTTATCCCTGAGATTTTGATCTCCCAAATCTCCATTCTGCTTTTGGTTTCTCTTTCATGCAAACTACACCGTGTGATTTTTGCACCACATGTTCCCCATGAAATTTCCCCATATTTCAACCCTATCGACATTCTACACTTTAGGCATATTACATATACAAATGATATTACATAAATTGTATTTTAAAACATACGAGCTATGCAGGTCTACAAAAACAAACAGGAGTAAAAAAACGTTTCACTGACAATCATGCAAACAAATATTGAAAGAAATTAATAAGAGAATATTTGCTCTTACTCGGATGATAACTCCACACTTGGACACTTGGCCTTTTTTGTTAAACTAAGATAAAATTTAATTTCATTAAAACTAATAAAATAGTGCCGTGGTTAGAGTGCCAAACTAAGATCTGGGAGATTCAGGTTCAAATTCCTGCTCTGCCATGGAAATCACTGGGTGACCTTGGGCCAGGGTTTATCCACATGGATTGTTTTCATTGGTTCTGGCCCTGTACTATTTTGGGTGGGTTGGTTTTTTTTGTTTGTTTTTTTGCTGATTTCTGCACATTTTGGTACCTATTAGGTTTGCTTCAGTTTTTCTGCAGTTTTCTCTTTTTCAAATCAATTTGGAGTTGCCTTTACTTCCTGTGCATAATGCTTCAACCAGGGTTTATTTTCCTACTCACTGATGCCCATCAACTCCCACCTTCCATCATCAAACCATGTGCTCCCTTATCAGATATCGGAAGCTAAGCAGGGTCGGCCCTGGTTAGTATTTGGATAGGAGACCACCAAGGAAGTCCAGGGTTGTTATGTAAAGGTAAAGGTAAAGGTTCCCTTGCTCGAAAGCCAGATGAGTCCGACTCTAGGGTTGCGGTGCTCATCTCCGTTTCAAAGTCGAAGAGCCAGCGCTATCTGAAGACGTTTCCGTGGTCATGTGGCTGGCATGACTAAACACCAAGGTGCACGGAACGCTGTTACCTTCCCACCAAAGTGGTACCTATTTATCTACTTGCAATTTCTTGCTTTCGAAGTGCTAGGTTGGCAGGAGCTGGAACTAGAGACAGGAGCTCCCTCCGTCATGCGGCACACTCGGGTCTCGAACTGCTGAACTACCGACCTTCCACAGCCTGCAGTTCAGCATCTTAACCACTTGAGCTACGTAGAGGCAGGCAATGGCAAAGCCACCTCTGAACATCTCCTGCCAAACACTAAAAGGTTGCAATAAATCTGCTGTGACTTGACAGCACTTTCCACCAACACTGCTTCATTATGCAACTTCATTAGGGGTGAACACATCGCCTCACAAACTCAACGTTCTGTTCACATGCACTGAAGTTGGAAATGACATGTGCTTCCCTACTCACATAGAATAACCATGCATATTTGGAGGGGGGGAATGGGTAACAAACTCTCATCACACATGGTTGGGGTGCTGAAACTGAATGCCCGAAAGAGGGCTTCGAATCAGCAAAGGATCATGAAACCTCCTGTTTGGACCTTACCTGTGTACCTGTTTGGTTCCCCTAGCCAAGTCACTCCCTCCTGTCCCCTTGGGGGGGGGACAGTTATGCTAACTGACCTTACAGGGTTGGTGGAAAGATTGTATATATGAAGTAATTGGATTGTTTAGTTGAGCTTGAACATGGGACTTCAAGCATGCAGAGCATGTACCTGCCATTGTGCTGTGCGATCCAGGAATAACAATGAGGCACAACCAGCAGCTGCAGGAGGTGGGGAGGGAGGGAACTGTTGTGTGTCACACAGATCCGTCATTCAGCCCCTCTGGTTCTTTTTGAACGCTGCTGTTGCCAGCACTGAAGACCATCTGCATGCCGGCCCCTTGGTTCCCTTCTCCCACTCCACTCCCTTGGAAACCCAAGGGGGTCACTTCATACGTAAAGGCAAAGCAAAAGTTTTCATTACTCCAGGGTTATTAAAATAATCTCACGCCTCTCTAGGGTGGGCTGAGTTCACATCCCCAGCAACTGCTTGTTTCTTTCTTTCACTTAAAATGTTTGATGCCTTGAAAAGTCACACTCAACAGGGACTGGGGGTAGGGGAAGGATAATGAATTAACAGCAAAGTGTAGCCCTTGACTCGGATTGTGTGTGAAGGCATACACAAACACACACATTACATCTCGCACCTGCAAGTACACTCATCCTTCTCAGACATATAAAAGAAACACATGTACAGGCTTACACTTACATTACTTACACTTGTGGTTCTGATATGAATTTTCATCTTACAATAGTGCACAGGAACTGTAGCATCGAGGGGAAATAGGAATGACACCAGAACCTTTCGTAGTGGAAGCCCTATGACTGTTATTTATTTGATGGCATATATTTATTTAAAAAGGTTTGTCTATATCATGCATAAGGTTTTTTTTGAAAGACAATTTAAAACAGCGCAACCAGCAGGATAAAACCACAAATAAAGGGCAGAAGTGCATGAGCAACCAAAATCCAGATTCTTCAAATCTCTAAAATCAGCTGACAGAAAACTAACCCCTCCTTCCTGATTTTGATAGTATTCCAGGGAAGCATCCAATTTAAGGCCCTGGTGCATCATTAAGCCCTTTAAGGCAGGGGTCTCCAAACTTGTTAAGCCTATGGCACTTCTAGAAGTTTGAGAACAGATAGCGAACATAACAACATGGCTGTCATGTGGGTTAGCCAGGCCTCCCACTATGGCAGGAGGCCTCCCACTGGCAAGCTCCATTGCCTACCACTGCTCAGAATTTTCTTTAAAAAGTAACAATGCTGATACCACTATGCCACTTTACCATAGAGTTCCCAGAGATTCCTAGAGCTAACCTTTGTTGCTTCAGTTAAGAACAAGAGGCTGCATTTTTAAAAAGTTTCCTTCCGTAACACTGTGCCCCCCAACCCCCACACCAGTTGCCAGACACTGCCTGGCAATCCTACCTTAAAGCCGTGTTGGGGGCGCATTTTTGATTGAAAAAAATAGTTCAAGGGCAAAGTTAGTGTAACCCTTAGCACAACGTCACAATCCATATTGGGCACCCCAAATTGGGCCACCCACCAGCAACCCTCTGACCCTTTCTGCCACACAGTAGGCCTGTGGGATGGGGGGAAGTAAGGCAAAAATTGTCATTGCATTGACAAAGTGAAGTCATTTCCAGGGTGAACCCAGGGGTAATGGCAAGCTACTCTAGTATTCAGTGATAAAATGATAAAGTCCATTCCTCAGTCCATTGATTCTTAAATTGTGATCCAGGAACAGTGGTGCTCTCTCCCCACCCTGATGCACTTTCGGATAGCCATGGAGATCTCACTTTGAATTTTCTACCAATTACTGAAGAGGCAAGCCATTTTATAAGTTATACACTAAGGAAAGAAGTGGCCTGTCTCTTCAGCAGTATACAGTGCTGTAGTGGGAACATCAAACAAATTCTTGTATTTTATGTGTCGTTCTTACCCACAGTTTGCAAATTCTATGGCTCACAGGCAACGTTATTCAAGTGCTACATTTGAGTGTCATTTTGGAGGCCTTCCATGAGTCTTTCCACATACGGTTGCCAGTGTTCCCTCTAAGCTTAGTTAGTGTGAGATAGCTCACAGTTTTTTAGCCTCCGGCTCACACATTTTTGTCTCATCTCAGGAAGGATGGCTCCAGAGCAAACTAATTTATGCAGTAGCCAAATCGGTTGCTCACTTTAATGCTAGTAGCTCACAAAGTAGAATTTTTGCTCACAGGACTCTACAGCTTAGAGGGAACATTGTTGCCATGCTAAGCTTGACAACTGGTGGTTGGGGGAGGGGATATGGAGGCATGATGGCAGCTGTGTCGCTAGATCACTTCCGGGGGAAATGCAGGATAGCTCTAGGAATGGCCGGAAGCTATGGTTTCCCCTGGAAGTGACATAGCAACACAGCTGACATTGCCATTTAAAATAATGTTTCTCCTGCTGCTGTCCAGAGCGGTGGTAGGCAATAGGGGCTTCCAGCAGAAGGCCTCCCACTAGGCGAGAGTCCTGGCAGCCCTCATTGTAATTGCAAGTGGAGGCATTGTGGAACAGTCTCAGAGCTCAAGAATCAACGCCTTTCGTTTAAAGCAGGCATCTTCTTCCCCCACCCCTGACTTGATACAAATGTCTGGAAATCCAGCCCCTCAGCAAGTTCCAGTTTTGCCAACTGCACAATTCTGCTGTAACTCCCCATCTTTCATATATGCTGATCAGGCAAGCTTAGAGATGGAATGAAAAGGGAGGGGTAGAGAGAGGCAGAAAAAAAATTAAAAGAAAGAAAAGGAGGGAAAGCAAAGAGAAAAGGAGCCTAGGGCAGCAAACCAGCTGAGGTGTCAAAGAGAAAGATTTAATGAATGTGCCTGCGGTTTTTACCTGAACAGATTAACAGAAGCTAGAAGGAAAATACCAAGAAAATGAGGGTGGTGGTGGGGGGAAACCATCATTTTTCAGACTGGCAGTTCCCCTTGCAGACATCTTTTAACAAGAATAAAAAGACTCTTAAAATAAAATAGAGGAGCCTGGCTGTTGTGTGTGTGTGTGTGTTCCTGTGTGTTTTAAAGGGCCAGTGCCATTGTTGGGTGGCAGCCTCAGTCCAAGAGACTGAGGCCCACCAACACATGCACTACTCCAGCCCCGATTGTGGAGGTATGAGGTGACTGGTGCTTTCTCCACAGAAATTGTGATTGGTTGGGGATTTGAGCTGTGTGTGTGTGATGGACATAAACGGGGGGGGGGGTAGCAGCACTGCAGCCATGCTGGGGAAGATACACATGCGCTTTTGGCAACTCTGATCACCCAGTTCCATGTGCCCAGGTTCCATCCTTAAACTCAAATAGCATCAAGCAATATACTTTGGGGAAAGCAATATACTTTAGGGGTTTTATCTATCTATCTATCATCTATCTATCATCTATCTATCATCTATCTATCTATCTATCATCTATCTATCTATCTATCTATCTATCTATCTATCTATCTATTTTCTTCTTCTTCTATTACATCCACACTATCTATCTATCTATCTATCTATCTATCTATCTATCTATCTATCTATCTATCCATCCATCCATCCATCCATCCATCCATCCATCCATCCATCCATCCATCCATCCAGCTTAGCTATCTAGCTATCATCTATCCTTTTGGTTTTCTAATTAAAAAAAACAAAACACCTTAGCTCTGTTTCATAGGCACAAAGTGGGAAAACATGGTTTGGTTCATAGTTTATGGAGTGCCCAGTTCACAAGCCATGGACCACCACAAATGTTTAAGGGCTAAACAAACCAGTCCAGTTCATGAAGTTCATAATGCAGTAGAATGGCAGGCATAGGTTCAGGAGGTTCAGGAGTGTATAGAATGGACCCTGTGCAAGCTAGAGGCATCAAACTCACATGGGACCTCCCCCCGGCATGCTAGAGACAACAAACTTGCAGGAGATCTCTGACTGACTCTCCTCTACCTGCCCTCTAAGTTTGGTAAGAACTTAGGGGGTGAGTTACAGCCCCCCAAAGAAGGTGCCCACAGGAAAGTGCTTTCCGAGGGTATGACAGGCACAGGAACAGGAGAGAGTGTCTTAAATGGGAGACCTGACAAGCAGGTGGAAGAGGCTGGGGAGGAAGAGCCGCAGCCCAGCACCTCTGTCTCAAAGAGCCCAAACCTGGGAGAAGCCTCGCTACTGGTTGTCAGTGGTGAACTGGGAGGTCAGCAGTGGCAGGGATGCCAGGCATGTGATGGCAGAGGATTTGGCAGAGGTGATGGTGAGGGAGTACCTCACGAAGTCCCTTGAGCCTGCTGATGCTGATCCAGTGGTGCACTGGTCACACAAGGCTGTTATCTGGTCTCACCTCTCTTGCATAGCCATGAGCCCTGAGTCCACCTAACACCCAAACCCCAGCAGGGGAGAAGAGTTCACAATCAGGAGGGTAAAAATGTGGGTCATCAGCTGAGGCATTCAGCATGAGCAGAGATATGGAGTTCACAATGTGGGTCCCTGGCCAAGGTACCCAGTAGCTAAGCCCGACTGCTCAGCATGAGCAGAGAGATGGGGTGGCTCAGATCCCTGAGTCCACCTAACACCCAAACCCCAGCAGGGGAGAGGAGTTCACAATCAAAATGTGGGTTCTCAGCCAAGGCACCCAGTAGCTAAGCCCCACTGCTCAGTGTGAGCAGAGAGACAGGATGGCTCAGCACCCTGAGTCCACCTAACACATAAACTCCAGCAGGGGAGAGGAGTTCACAATGTGCTCTGCTAGTTTGCTTTTAACAAGTTCCCTGCCTCTCTGCCTCTCTGTCTAACTGCCAACAGCCAACAGAGGAGAGGGTGTGGTGCTGAGCATATATGTAGCTTTCGGATCCCAGAGAGCAGAATGAGAAGTCTGTTATTGGCAGCCAGCAGTGCCTGTTAAGCTTTGGAGGGCTCCTACTGGTATTTCCAAGGCTGGAGAATTGCATACCCCATTGCTTTGGAGTTTTGTAAACAGTTTAATTGAGAGGAGACAATCTGGAAATGTATCCATTCATGAACCACCACAAACTGCTATGAACAGAACCAAAGTTCATGGCATGCTTGTTATGATCACCCTCCACAAATATCCCTTAATGAACAACAAACCAGCCAAAATTTATGAATGGAAATTTGTTCATGAGCTGTTTCATGCCTATCTCTACTGTTTCACACATCACAAAACTATAAACCCGGCACTGACCTTGGATAGCCCAGGCAAGTCCAATTTCTTCAGATCTTAGAAGCTAAGCAGGGTCAACTCTGGCAATTACTTGGGTGGAAGACCTCCTTGAAATACCAGAGGCAGGAGGTGGGAGCAGGCTTTATTCAGCGACCTCTCTGAATATCCTCCAGGCCCCCAGTAGGGGTCAGTCACCAGAAGTTGCCATGACTTTCAGGTGCACACACACTCACATGCATGCATGCACAACCCCCCCCCCCCACAAGAACTACAAACCCGAACAACCAATGTGGTATAATGGTTGGTGTTAGACTAGGATTTGGGAGACCTAGGTTCAAATTCTCATTCTGCCACAAGAGTTTGTTGGGCCAGTCTCTCTTGCATCCTAACCTACTGCCCAGTGTTATCCTTTTGATTATTAAATGGAGGAGAGAACTATGTCATAAGCCAGGACTCAGGCAGGGCCCCCCAAACTCCTCCTGTAGGCCCCCCAACCCCCACAGAAACTCACCCAAGCCTGCAGACACCCCCGAGGGACTGGCAGGCTAAGAGACAAGCTGGCAGGCAGCATGTGGTAGTGGCAATAACAGGCTGCGGTGAGCAAGACCACTGGTCTGTGAGGGCCACAGTGGCCCCTAAGCTGGCTGAATGTGGCCCCACGGCTGCAGGTGAGCATGGGGTGGAGCAGCCAAACGACAATGCAGTTCCCCCCCCCTCCAGCAGCATCCCAGCCAGCCGCAGAGTCTATATGGCCCCACCCAACGCCAAGCTGAGCATTGGGGCTTATGTTCAGGAGTTGGGCCAGAGGGGAGGAGGGCAGGATGGACCAATGGGGGGAGGGATAGGGTGCCAGAAAGGGCATAAAATGAGGGATCCCAACAGGGTCGAGGAGGAGGGTCTCTGGTGACCTAGAGAAGGCCAGAGAGAGCACAAAGAAGGTGCCATCAGGGTATATGGGAGCTTTGGATGGCATTAACCCAGTCCCAGCCCATTCTGAGACCATGAGGATCCCTTCCCCAGGGGCAGAAGATGAGCGGTGGAGGGACAGCGACTGGCAGCAAGGCCCCTGGTCAGGAGGTGGGGTGCAACAAAGTGGTGGAGAATGCGGGCATAACCCTGGGATCAGGGTATCTGCCTCCTCACCTCCCAACCCCACCCTGGTGGAAAAGCTCCCAACAACTGCTCAGACCACCCACCTTCCAAGTGTGCCCTTGTGGGGAGTCAAGCAAGGAGGAAGAAGGCGTGGCCGCAACCATCGCAGGGATTGTTTCGGCCATGGGCCTCATGCAGTTTGGCCAACAGACGGCCAAACATCAGACCCAGCTGTTGTGAGACATTACCCAGGAGCATCAGGCATCCTAGGCAGCTCTGGTGAGGGACCTCCAGCAAGCTATACTAACCCATTGAGACCAGGCAGGAGCCGGTAGACCAGCAGGTCCAGGGCATGGACCGTCCCCCCCCCTTACAAAATTAGGCCCTGAGATGAGATTGAGATCTACCTAGAGGCTTTTGAGTGAATTACCGAGGCAGCCCAATGGCTGCAGGACCAGTGGGTATTCATCCTAGGGACGAATCCTAACGGGTGAACCTCAGGCCACTCTGAAAGCCATGGAAAGATCTGAGGTGGCAAACTATGATAAATTAAAGATGGCCATTCTTGACTGGTTTAAAGTTACCCCAGAGTCCCATCATCAGCTGTTCCATACCATGAAGGTAGCAGTAGCAGCAAGACCCCGTGTGGTCATAGCCACCCTCAAGGACGCTGTCACGCAGTGGCTTGGGTCCAGTTCAGAGGATAGGTGCAGGATTGCGGAGCAGCTGGTGATCAAGCAATTACTGCAGATACTCCCAGTCAGTGTTCCCTCTAAGCTGAGTTAGTGTGAGCTAGCTCACAGTTTTTTAGCCTCCAGCTCACAGACTTTTGTCTTAACTCAGGAAGGGATGGCTCCAGAGCAAACTAATTTATGCAGTATCCAAATTGCTCACTCACAACTTTAATGCCAGTCACTCACAAAGTAGAATCTTTGCTCACAAGACTCTACAACTTAGAGGGAGCATTGCTCCCAGTGCGGACGCACCATTGGATCACCTGTTGGAAACCCACAAAACTGAGTTAGGCATTGGAGCTCTAGGAAAATGTCTAGGCTGCTGATGGCTGAGATGGAGGGCCCAAGTCAGACGGAGGTCATCTTGGAAAGGGACCCCTCATGGATGGATGGTCCCCCATGGGGGCCCTGGATTCTAAGACAGGAGAGGCCCCACTTTGCCAGGGGCGCACTGCCCCCACCCTGCCAGGGCAGTACCCGGTGTACCTGGACCCCGTGGATGGGACCTGCTCATGGGACTGGCTGGCAGAGGAGGCAGTGGCATCAGGGGACCAGGAGACACCAGGCTGAGCACTGGGAGTCGACTGCCTGGAGACCTCGGGCCCTGCTTCACCTGTGGGCAGTGGGGGCATCTAAACAAGGACTGCCTCTTGATGGAGTGTGATGTGGGATGGGAAACAGTGATGCAAACCTCTGCTGTAGGTTTCCGCCCACCCGTGTGGACCCTCCTTGTTGAGCTGGGCAGACGGCAGTTGCTGGCATTCATGGACAGTGGCAGGGTACCCGCCTCCTCATGGACAGTGGCAGGGTCCCCTTCCATGTTACAGACACATCTACTCCCCCAGTTGCTACCAGTCCTCCACACTACCACCATTGCCTGCTTCCATGGACACGTGGAATGTTGCCCAGTGATCATGGTTCCGTTGAGGTACCTTGGGCAGCAGTGGGAAGTGCTGGCCACCAGAGTAGTAAACCTGCCATATCCAGTTCTGTTGGGAAGGGACACCCCCAGTTTTGCTGATGCCCTGAATGGGGCCAACCCTGACCAGGGGGTCATGGCCAGGCTAGCACTCAATGAGCAAGAATCCGCACCCCCACAAGGGAGGCTTCCACCACGAGCAACACCCCATCGAGGACCGAGGGAGACAAGGACCCCAAGGAGATAGGGGACAACCCAGGCAATGGGACCCAAAGTTTGTCGAGGCCCAGGATCAAGACAAAGCCTTAGCAGGTCACAGTAAGTGATGGCCGCATCATTGATGAGTGATGGAGTCATTGCCTTCATGTATAGTGCAAGAGGGAGGTGTATGGTATCGGGAGGTCAAGGGACAGTTAGGCCCATTTCACCCGCTGTTGGTACCCCACCTATATCAGCGGGAGGTTATGCAGGCTGCCCATGAACACCCCTGCGCCGGGCACCAAGGGGTCAAAAACACGCTGCTCAGGGTGCTGGCCCATTTCTTTTGGCCCACCATGGCCCAAGATGTACAGGCCTACTGTTGGAACTGTGAAATATGCCAACGTCTGTCTAGTTGCCCAGGACCACGAGCCCCATTAATACCTTTACCCCTGGTTGGCAGCCCCTTCAAGAGGGTGGCCATGGATTTTGTGGGGGCCACTGCACTAAGGGGCCTGATACCTCCTCATTATCATGGACTACGCCACTCACTACCCCAAGGTGATACCGCTCCTAAGCATGAAGAGCAGAGGAGTAGCCTGGGCCCTCATACAGTACTTTTCGCATGTAGGTATTCCCATGGAAATTCTTACAGATTGGGGTTCCCCTTTTACTGCACGACTCATGAGACAGGTATGTCATGTCCTTAAAGTCCAACGGTTATTCACCTCCATCCACCATCCTCAGATGGATGGACTGGTGGAATGGATGAACCAGACCCTAAAGGCCATGTAATGAAAGATGCAGCCCGCAGCCTGTGACCTCTATGTAGATCCCTTGCTATTTGCAATATGGGAAGACCCCACAGGCCTCAATGGGGTACTCCCTTTTTGAACTCTTTACAGACAGCAGCCCCAAGGAATCCTGGGCCCCAAAAGAAGAGGAGACAGGGGAAAGCCCATGTGAGTATGACCAGAAGTTGCAAGAACACCAGCAGAAGTACGTCAAGAGGCCCAGGTCAACCTGGAGAAGGCTCAAGACACCCAAAAGCGGTGATACGACATGGGTACTTGGTTCTGCTCCTTCAAGGTGGGGAACCAGGTGTTAGTATCCCATGCTGTGATGGCCCAACCCCGCGGGGGTCTCTGGCAGGGTCCTTACATGATCATCTGAGTCTTAGGACTCCTCTTGTATGAGGTGCAGTGCAGGCTGCACCCCCAGCAACAAAAACACCTGCACGTCAATGAGTTGAAAGAGTGGCTGGCTAGGCAGGAGACGTGGGTTCAGGGAAGCTGGCCAATGAGAATGGGAAATTGAGGGACAGAGGTCTCCCCTGGGGGGGGGGAGCCACAATGGCAGAGGAGCCCATACTGGTTGCCACCCTGACAGCATCCCAACAAGCTGATCTCCGCTGGGTCCTTGCGGAGTACCCAGGAATCTGTTCCACAACACCATCTGATGACTCACCACATCACCACCCCTCCCGGCAAGGTAGCCAGGGTGTGGTGGTGATCTGTGCCCCAGAAATGATGGGAACTCATAGCTAAGGAGGTGGAGGAAACGAGGTGGTTAGACATAATGGAGCCCTCCCAAAGTGCCTGGAGGAGCCCTGAGGTATTGGTGCCTAAGCCCAACAACAGCTTCCATTTGTGTTTGGACTATTGCGAGGTTAACAAACTTGCACAGTTTGACATGTACCCCATGCTGTGGGCTGACCTCCTAATCAACCAAGTGGGAACAGCACGCTATCTGTCCACCTTAGACCTCACAAAAGGCTACTGGGAGGTGCCAGTCCACCCTCTGGACTGGGAAAAAACAGCATTTGTGACACCACAGTTTAAAATAATGCCTTTCGGGCTCCACGGTCAGAGTAGCTCAAAGGTGGAATCAGCTGCCTAGAGAGGTGTTTAGCTCCCCTTCACTGGCAGCTTCCAAGAAGAGGCTGGACGAATATTTGTCAGAGACGCCTTAGGCTGGTCCTGCATTGGGCAGGGGGTTGGACTAGATGGTCTGGATGGCCCCTTCCAGCTCTATGATTCTATGATTCTGAGTAGTTTGGGCCAAAACTCCACTCCCGACTGGAGCCAGTCACAGTGATTGGGAGCTAACCGATAAAGGAGGATTAGTGCATCATCCTCTGGTTGATTAACAATAGATTTTGCTGAAAGGAAGCTGTTCAGATAAGACCTTCTCTCCTTCACAGGCTGCCTTTTACTTCAAATGCTAATTTCAAGGATTGGATTAAAGGGGACTCTAGCTGAATCGCCTCAGCAGTTACAGAAGGTATGTAACTGCTTGTTTTCTTGTCCGGTGGAAAAACCTTCTTTAAAGAATGTGAGAATTCACTTAAAATTTTAGATTTAGTTTAAAATTGAGCCCCTGCTCTTTTTTACGCCCTAGCTGTATTTAAATCCTAGCTGCAGTTTGTTTTGTTATTTGTTTTCCTTTTTCTTTTACAAAAACATGCCTAATAACTCACGATCCCTAGTCTCTGGTATTAGTGCTATAATCTATAGGTATAATAAAATTTCAAAGTAATATTAGAGTTTAAGCTAGCTCTGTGCCCTCAATTTTAATTCTTGTCCTTTGTTTGACCCTCTATTTAACCCTTCCCGTACTCCAGTAAAGCTAGCCAAGAACCTCTGAGCCCGTTTAGAACTAAAATTGGCTGCACCTGAGTTGTCTGAGCAGCTACAACACTGAGAAGTTAAAAAATGTTGGTACCCAAAGGTATTTTCGAGCTATTTTTCCTCCTTGCTGTTTTAACCCTTTTCTTTTAACCAGTTTGGTGTAGTGGTTAAGAGTGGCAGACTCTAATCTGGAGAACCAGGGTTGATTTCCCACTCCTCCACATGCAGCCAGCTGGATGACCTTGGATCAGTCACAGGTCTCTCAGAACTGTTCTCTCAATAGCAGTTCTCTCAGAGCTCTCTCAGCCCCACCAACCTCACAGGGTGTCTGTTGAGGGGAAAGGAAGGGAAGGATATCGTAAGGCACTCTGAGACTCCAAGTGAAGGGTTGGATATAAATCTAACACTTCTTCTTCTATCATGATAGAATTTTATATAAAAAGTTAGATATAGATAGATGTTAAAAACATGCCACTTACCCTCTCCTCACACATCTGCTAAACTCGCTTGTTTATTCCCTTGTTCTGGACACTTTGTCACTGGAGCTGGGACGCTTCTACCTCTGATGTATGTCTGACTGTGTTTCCAATTGTGTACTGTGACATGGCACATATTGAGCATATCATGTAGCTTGGCCCTCTGAGCCAAGTCCTGATAACAATGCCTAAACATGTGCATGTCTCTTGTACATGTTCATATATTTCTGTGTTTTGACTCTTTCTCAGTTGGAACCACTGGGGGGGGGGGCGGTCTTTGAAGAGAAACATTGTGTGAAGCTCTTTTGTATTTTACAACCAGGCAATCTTTCTTCCAAACATCTCTGTGGATCCTTTTCTGTATACCCCCAGAAAAATTTCTCATGGATACTTCATTCTATCCTAATCAAAACCATACCCAAGGTCTTGCTTCTCTCCTCAGATGTAAAGAGAAAGGGAGGGTAAGTGCTTGTGTGTGTGTGTGTGTTTCATAAGGGTAAGCTTTGCTAATAAAGCTATATATAACACAATGTGATCTGAGCGGGTGACTTCTTTCCCTCTCCAACATTTTGCCCAGACTATGCAAGGACATTCCAGAAGTGAGGCAGGGGTGAAGAAATACTTTCCAGTACAGTGGGGAATGGACCTCCGATTTCTATCTTAAAACAAGGCCTCCAGGCCTCGGAAGGTGCTAATAATATCTTTAGGTTCTTATGATTTTGATTCTAAAGCAAATTAGCTGGGGAGGAGATATGATCTTCAAAAGCAATAATGTGAATTAGGGAAAGTGAGTGCCAGTTCCTCAAGAGGTGCTTGTTATCTGAGAACCTTAATCAAAGGCACTCTCCCCCCTCTCATGGTGCCGCTATAGAATCCCAGCTATGTGGGGCAAATGAGCATGTGCTGGGGCGTATACTCTGGTGCCCAAGCCTCTGGAAGACCCCTTCCCATGATTTCTCTCCCCCTCCCAGTAGATTAGCTACTTAAATTCTTCTCATGTCTGCAGCTGTGTGAAATAGTTACTTCAGATCATTGTGAGTCCCCTCCTATGTAATCTTCCATCTTCGCTCTCAATGCACTTGCACCCTCCCTTTCTCTTTACATCTGAGGAGAGAAGCGAGCAGTGCTAAGACAATGAAAGGTTCCTGAGGTTCCATCCTGTGTGGCGGAGGAGAAAACATTTTTGAAGGTAGAACTTGAATTTACTTTAAGAGCTTCATTTAAAAAAATAAAAATATATTTGTCCCATTCACCCCCTCTTGTCTCATTACTTAGGTGAACGCTGACAGTCCCCAAGGCATCCAGACTCCATAACCAAGCCTATGTCTCCGTGATCCCAGTTCCGCTCCTCCTTTCAGCCCCAATGATGGACAGCCGGAGGCACAGGAATGGGTATTGAGGGAAGAGAGATGAAATAGAATTTAGACTACAAGCAAGTTTGTTTGCCGGCCCTCTTCTGAATGGAAGCTGCCAATTAGAATCAAAATACAGAACTCTGTCAACTTCGGTTTTTGTCATGAGCTGGATGTAGTATGCGTGTTTTGATTTTAATGCACTCCTTTAATGATGACATTGGAGAGGAACCCCTAAAGACAGAGCTAAAGGGAAGTCCACCGAATCTGCTGGGATGATTCTCCAGTGTTCCCACATAGTGTCCCTCAGGCTCCGCTTCCCCCTCCCCATGCAGGCCTCAAAGCCTCATAAATATCTCACAAATATTATGTTGGACAGCTGCAAGCCTCCTCCCCACATGGAAACAGCACTGCCCTCTGCTGGTCCCCGTAAACAAAACATTACCATCCATAGTTTCTCAAGCAGGACAATGCCTGCCTAGAGGGATATGAATGGGTGTCCAGAAAATCTTGAGCCCCTGACTCTCCCCCCCCCCCAATCCAAAATCAGGGTTGACAGCTTTTTTTACAGGTTCTGCTCCTAGGCCTTTAAGTGCAGCCAGATGCACAACATTTAGCAGAAGATGTCAGGACACTGAGATGCGCTGGGGAAAGCTTTACAATGCCAAGCATCAACATTTCTAGAGACAAAAGAAATTTGAAGAAGGAATTCTTTGCTACTTGTAATACAGCCACCCCTTCCACCCCACTCCTGCTTTACTATTGTACTCTGTAATTTTGCTTTTGAAATGAAAGCTCATGGCTTATGTACAAACTAAACAGTAACTTCAAGCTACATTTTTTTTTTTAAAAATGGACCTCATACAGTAAAAATGAAACTGCTGTTAATAAGGATTCAGACTGACTAAAACCCGAATAACTTAAACTCCAGTCCTGAACATATTTACTGAGGAGTAAGTCCCATTGGGACTTTCTTGTTTTTTCTCTCTTAAATACTTAAAAACCTGTTCTTCTGCCCTGCAGGAACTCAGGGTGGCTTCCAACATTGTTCTGCCTTCCTCTGTTCTAAGGTTACAACAGCTACTCTGTAATGTAGGTGTAATGTGGCGGGAGCTGGTCCATGGGGTCGCGAAGAGTCGGGCTCGACTGTGCGACTGAACAACAACAAACAATGTAGGTTCAGCTGAGAAAGAATGGCTAGCTCAAAGTCACCCAGCAAGTTTCCACAATGGAGTGGGGATCTGACCCTCGGGTCCTAGATTTAGACCAGCACTCTCACTATCACACAGTAGAAGAAGAGATCGGATTTATATCGTGCCCTTCACTTGGAGTCTCAGAGTGGCTTACAATCTCCTTTCCCTTCCCCTCCCCACAACAGACACTCTTGATGTGGTAGGTGGGGCTGAGAGAGCTCTGAGAGAACTGCTCTTGAGATAATAGCTCTGAGAAAATTGTGACTGACCCAAGGTCACCCAGCAGCTGCATGTGAAGGAGTGGGGAATCAACCCCAGTTCTCCAGATCAGAGCTGGCCGCTCTTAACCACTACAACAAACAGAACAGACTGTTCTCCGAAAGTGAAAAGTTTGTTTGTTTAAAACAGAGGTGTCAAACTCATTTGTTATAAAGGCCAGACCTGATATAAATGTCACTGTCTGGCCAGGCCATGTGTGTCATAAAATGTAATGCCAGGTACCAGAGATAGAAACTGTACAAAGGACAGCAGCTGGGAAGCTCTGAGTTGGTGTACCCTCACTGCAAGGCCCTATGGGCTAGGAGGGGAATGCAGAGGAAAACCCATATGGGTGGACTAGAGAGCCAGCAGTGCAGCACTGGGCAGATGCTCCCACGATACTTGACAGCTGCAGATGAGGTTGTTCTGTCATGCTGAAGCCAGAATCGGAGTGGTTCTGCCCACTCCCCCTTAAGCAGTCTCCTGTTTTCTCCCTTGCACTAGTTGCTTGCGGGCTACATAAGAGCCCTGGATGGGGCCAATTCCGGCCCCCAGGCCTTATGTTTGACACTCCTGGTTTAAAACATTTATTAGCTGCCTTTCTCCCTTATGGAAGTCAAGGTGCTTATAATATAATGGCCCCGGTCACACGGCAAAGTTGCTGCGGGAGAGGCACGGATGGTGGGCGGATTATCTGGGCGCGATCACACCCCAACATCTGGGAAGTGGAGCGCACCCGTGGCTTACCGCCGACAATGCATCTTAAAAAACTAGTACCTCCAAGGTACTAGTACACGTTTGCCACGGGCTGCCTCCAGACGCTCATAGTGTGATCGCGCCGGTGTGCAGCATTCCCCTCCGGTCCCTCGTTTACCCGCCGCCACCAAGGGAAGAACCCGTGGTGTGCCACCGGCACGTCTGATCGCGTAATCGCGCATCAAACTGTGCCGGGGCAATTAGCCACGCCTCTCCCCCGCGATATCCGGCCTGTGTGGCTGGAGCCAATGATTGTTTTTTTAAAAATACACATTAAAACAATATAAATAAAATAATAATGATAAAAACACAAAAGTCACAACTTAGATTTAAAAACTATTTATTTATTTATTGGATTTATACCCCACTCTCCCCGCCAAAGCAGGCTCCTCTTATTAGGACTGCCAGTAAATAAAAGATAAGTCAAATGCAGCTCTAAATAAGACTGTCTTCAACGGCCTTCTGAAGACTGACAATGAATGGGCCAGGTGCCTCTCCCGGGGGAGGCTGTTCCATAATCATGGGGCCACCCTTCTCTTGTGTGCCCACCAGATGAACTTCTTTGATTGTTTGGACAGTCCTTCCTGTAACCTTAAATCCCAGGCAGGAACATATGGGAGAACATGGTCCATCAGATACTCCAGTCCTAAACTGTATAGGGCTTTAAAAAACAAAACCAACACCCTGAATTAGATTTGGGAATGGATCAGTAGCCAGTGTAATTGCTGTGGTATTGGGGTCATATATTCCTGGTACTGGTCCCAACCAGTGTTCCCTCTAAGCTGAGCTAGTGTGAGCTAGTTCACAGTTTTTAGCCTCTGGCTCACACATTTTTATAATAGCTCAGGAAGGATGACTCCAGAGCAAACTAATTTATGCAGTAGCCAAATCGCTCACTCACAGTTTTAATGCCAGTAGCTCACAAAGTAGAATTTTTGCTCACAAGACCCCACAGCTTAGAGGGAGTATTCCCAACCAGCAGTCTGCAGCACTCTGCACTAGCTGTGGCTTCCAAACACTCTTCAAGGGCAGCCCCAAGTAGAGTGCATTGCAGTAGTCCAGTCCAGATTGCTTGTATGTTTGAAAGATATTGGTCAGCACTGAAATATTTTGTTTCCTTAGCAAGAGAAAAGGCTAAAAGACCTGCATCTTTTATAATCTCAAATAAATCCATTCCACAATTAAAAGACTGGCATTCTTGAATGAACCTTTGCAGCTGGAGACGTTTAGAATTGATTGCTTCAAACAAATGCAGGAACAGAAAGGGGAATAAGTAGCAAATAAGCCACTTTCTGTATATTCAGATTTTTAAAAATTCAATTTTAAGCACTGAAAACAAACACATTACTTTTAAAAAAGTTAATAAATGGCCATACCTCAACAGATTGGCATTTCTTTCGGCATTTACATTTTTCAGATTAACATGCATGAGAGAAGATAGAAAGTGTGCAGGCCCCTGAGGAAATAATTTGAGAAATCTTTGCATATTTTATTTAAAAGCATGCTGTGTTAGGTAGAGTAATAATGCAGAGAGAGAGAGTGATTAGGTTAGGCCTGGAGGGAGAACAGCCCAAGACCTAGCCTCCCTTTCCCGTGGCTTCCTCTGTTCAGCTGCCCCTATTTGCCTTCCTTTCTCCCCTCCCCCCCCCCCAAAAAGCTTTTGCTAGGCTTGGGTTTTTTTTTTTTTTTATGTTGTATTTTCAAGTGAACAAGGAAGATACAGATCCATCATGACATAATGTGGTTGGTCGGCATCCCACACCATTATGGGAAAAGCTTTTTCCTCGATCACGGCCTAAGCTGCAAGGATGACTCAACTGTAGATGTGAGAAGAGACTGAATTTGAGACACTCTTTGAGATCACAGGGATGTCAGTTCATGGGAAACATTCCCAGATAAGGAGCTGTGTTCCAAAGGTACCCAGAAGTTTTAAAAAAAAGTGTGTGGGGAAGTGTTATTCCAGAACAAAGTTTGAATCCAGTGGCACCTTAAAGGTAAAGGTAAAGTTTTCCCTTGCTCGAAAGCCAGTCGAATCCGACTCTAGGGTTGCAGTGCTCACCTCCATTTCAAAGCCAGCGCTGTCCGAAGACGTTTCCATGATCATGTGGCCGGCATGACTAAACACCAAGGCGCACGGAACGCTGTTCCCTTCCCACCGAAGTGGTACCTATTTATCTACTTGCAATTTCTTGCTTTCGAACTGCTAGGTTGGCAGGAGGGTGGCACCTTAAGACCAACACAATTTTATTCACGGTATAAGCTTTCATGTGCAAGCACGCTTATACCATGAATAAAACTTTGTGGGTCTTAAAGGTGCCACACTGGACTCAAACTTTGTTCTGCTGCTTCAGACCAACAGGGCTACCCCACCTGAAACAATTTATTCCAGTGCAAGCTTTTGTGAGTTGAAGCTCACTTTGTCAGAGGCAGTGGGGGACAGGAGTGAAGATATCAGCACCTGCATCGCACAGTGGTTTTTTTTTAATTTTATTGACTCTTCTAAAAAGAAGAGAGTTTATTCTTTTTTCATATAAGAAAAGGGAGGGTATATAGTGGGATAAAGAAAAGGTTGGGTGATATTATTATTAGTATGTTAATCTTTTATGAGTAATACAAAAATCTTCTTTTGGCTTCTTCTGTGAGCTGTCAGTCATCTTTCATCTTAACCTGTAAAGAGAATAAAAATTGTTAATGGATTAGTAGTGTCCTTTTGGTTTTTGTTAGTAAAGTCTTTTCAAGCGCTTTCCGAACTTGTCTTCATGGTTTGGGCAGCCTCCCTTTAACGTCTCTCAAATTATATGACGGACCCTTTCCTGCTCCTTTATCTTCTGGGGTGTTGACTTCCCCCTCCAAGCCGCTGTCTCTGTCACTGTCCAAATCCTCCCCTGTGGTGAGTGCTGCTTCCTCCGGACTGGCGTGCCTCTTCAAAAAGTCTTGAGCTTTGAAGATGGAATCAATCTTCTCTCTTTTATCTTTGAACTTGAAAGTAAGCCCTTCTGGAATCAACCAGCGCTAGTTAGTTTGATGGTTCTGCAAGAATAAGGTCAATCCTTTGTATGCTTTCCTTTTCATTCGAATTTCAAACGGAACATCCTTCAAAATCCTGATTGTTTGCTCTCCAATCTTCATGGTCATTGCTGAAGATGCTTTTAGTATTTGATCCCGAACTTTCTGCTTTGTAAACTTGACCACCACTTCTGCCGGCAGGTTATTCAACCTTGTAAAATTGGAATAGGCTCTGTAAACCAGATCCATTTCCTCGCTTATTTTTTCCGCTTCCCAGCCGGTGAGTGTTGCCAAGGCTTCCGCTAAAATACCTCGGAGATCCTCTTTTTCCAGTTCTTTTATGCCCTGAAATCGGAGAGTCAAATTTGATTTTTCCATTTGAAGCATCATTAGCTTTTTATCTTGCAGCATTTGGTGTTTTTCTATTTTATCCACCTTTTTCTTGACCTTTTGGGTATCTTCTGTTGAGACCAGGCACTTTTGCGCAATTTCCTCCATCTTCTTGGCTGTGTCCTTTAACTGAGTCTGTTGAGTATTGAGGACACCTTCCATATTTGTCAATGTTTGGTTGATCTTTTGCATTTGCTCCAGCAGAGGGTGCAGAAGTTCACTCTCCTGTTGATTGACAGCTGGTTCCAGGAGGCGGGAGCCGGCACCGGAAGTTCCTCCCAGCTTCTTTGCCGGCTTGTCCTGAAACTTTTTCTGGCTCGACATCTTGGGTTTTTTGTTTACTTTTTAAAAGTTCATGCCGCGCAGCTAGAAGATGAAATTTCCTGTCTTTCTTCTAACAATTCACCATAAGGTAACACTGCTCTTTTCAATTTTCGCTCCCCCCCTCTCTTTCTGTTAAATCAGTCTTTGTTACGTAGGGTGGGGGGGGGAATCTCCTCCCCCCTCCCTTGCGATTTTTCAAAAAAGGGGGGGAACGCGCTCAGTTCTTTTTCTCCCGTTTCGACTGGCAACTCACAGTTTTAGCCGAAAATCTTCTTTTAAATGCTCGTCCGCTTAATCACCTGGTGACGACCGGCAGCTCCGCTAGTCCCCGTGCGGGGCACTGCCGTGGCTAGGGCCATTGGGGCATGGGGCGAGCCTCAATTTCCGACCATCCGATCGGGAAAGAGGCACATCCCCTGCGCGCCCCGGATTGGAGCACCCTGCCTGGGGCTCCTTAGGGTCTCCACTTGTGTGCATCGCACAGTGGTTTTGAAGAGGTACAGATGCTCGGCTCTACCTTCCCCCCCTCCAAAGGACAGTCCATATTTCCTAAGTCCCCAGTAAATAGGCACACTCCTGTCCCTGGAAAGTCACTGTCCTTATTTTATCCTTTGTTCTTCTCTTTTTGAATGCTTTGGTGTATGAATGCTTGCAAGGTTCAGCTTGTCCTCTGGAGCAGTTACATTACAGAGTGAGTGGGTATCTGTCTGGTACATTTTAATCCCACCCTAGTCATTAAGGATGGCAACATTGCATGCTGGACGCAGAATCATCTCCATGTGGAAGCAACCAGCCCAAGCAAGCTTCCATGGCAGAATAAGGATTTTTAACCAACTTCTCCCAGATCCTGCTCTGATATTATAACCACTATCAACACACTGGCTCACCGGATGCCTTATGTCCTTAGAGCGTGTATGCACATGAACACTAAAGCCTAGTGCGGAGCATAGCCTGCTATCCCACGCACGACAGTTGCTAAAGTCTATTCTGGCCCTGGTCACACGGGAGGTTTTGGGCCGGAAGAGGGACGGATCGGGGGCGCAGCAAACGGGCACGAGCACACCGCAACATCTGGGAATCGGCGTGCACCCGTCCCCGATCCATCCCTTCCGGCCTAAAACCTGCTGCAAAAAAAAAACCCAAGTAAAAGGTAGCACCAATCTGGAACAGCGTCGCAAGTGCGGCCTTGAGATCGCCGGCGTGCCCGTCTGCAGGAGCACTCGAGGCTCCCGGCCGAACTGCACACACGCACACATGCGCAGTTCGGCTGCCTCGCTCTCCCTGCAGTGGCTTCCCCCTGGAATCTGATCGTGCCAGGGAGCAACTGCGCGGCGGCTCAGGAGATCTATCTGATCCCACCGCCGCGTGTCTCTTTTGGTGCGGCTTTAAAAAGCCACACTTCGGCTGTTCTCAACCTCTCTAGCAAGTGATACAAGTGCTGCTAAATGCTGGCATCTTCTCAGTGGTGGCACTGCCGCAGTCATGGACTGGCCTCTCTAGGGATACCACTCAGGTTATCTCACTGTCCAGCTTCACATAGCTGTGTTAAAATGATTTTGCTTTGGCAGCCTCTGAACAAAGATGCCCTAAGCAGCCTTTTTAAAAAAATAACAGTCCATGGACTGCTGCTTTTAAATACGGTATTGCTATAAAATGCTATATTTTATTTGTTTTGCTGATTACATGAGCACCTCAAAGGTTCCGCACTGCAGGATGCTGGGTCTGGGCTTCACCCTGCCTTCCCTAGCCTTGGCAACTTATTTATTTGTTTAATTTATACCCCTCCTTCTCCCCAGTAGGGGCCCAAAGTGGCTCACTTCATTCTCCTATCCTCTGTCTTATCCTCACAACAACCTGAGTATGACTGGCCCAAGGTTTGCCCATCAAACTTCCACTGCTGAGTAAGGATTTGAACCTGGGTCTCCCAGATACTAGTTCAACATGCTAACTACTATTATACCATTCTGTTGGGGGTCTCCCATCCAAGTACCGATCGTGCTTAGCTTCTGAGATCTGACAAGATTGGGCTCTCTACTAAATGTCCTGTAGAATGAAACCATCTATAAGCTATAAAGTCCTGTAGAATGAAACCATCTATAAGCAGTGAGTGAAGATGCCCTCTGAACCTACTCCGGCAGGCCATTTTGGAGGAAAGTATCTGCCACAGAAAAAGCCCCATTCTAGGTGAGGGTACCACCAGAAGGAGACTGTCTGAGGAGCATCACTAGCACAGGGGAGTATAGCAGGAGATAAAATTATGTGCATTGTTGTTATTTGGGGGGAAGGGGGAGTTTGGAAATTTCACCTGGGATGAGAAATGTGCTGTGACCGCAGTGGCTCCATCACTGAAGTCCCACATGAGCATCAGAACCACCTTTACAGATGCCACACTCCCACACAGGCCTTCATCACACCAAATCAGAGTAATTGCTTGGACTGGATTCTTCCAGACACCATTTCTCCCTTTTTCTGTCCAAGAAAAGAAAAAGAAATCTTTGGCTATAAATAGATGTGGAATTGCAGCTGCAAGGAGGGTGCCGTGACAAGTTCTGTTGCAATGCTTGCTTATTGCCAATGAGCTGGCAGAAAAATACAGCCAAGAGAGTTGAAAGGTATGGAAAGCAGAGTCCTGGGTCTAACAGGAGGCTTTCAGTCTGTCTCCTGACTTCGTGGCTTCTCTGCAAAAATGGAGAAGCTGAGCTCTGAGGACAATGCAAAATCCTGGATGTTATCTTAGGTCAGGATCCTTAATTCTTTAGCACAGAGTACTCTACCCCTTGTCAATACAAACATGGAGGCCCAGAAATGAACCTCCTCTTGCTGACTTATCCAGCTACTCTGGTCATTGGCTTCTCCCATACCTCTCACATTGCTGGATTTGAACAGGGCAAGCAACCAAGAGAAGACCTTTAACACAAATGGGAAATTCCCCAGCATGAGTCCCATGGAAATGAATGGGAACCACATGTGAGCTACAGTGCACTCTTAGACAGCATTTGTTCAAGGGGACTTATTATAGCGAATCCATGCCCTTCATGGATATGTGCCCATATCAAATCTTGAATTGGTCAACTAAGGAACCGTAGGCAGAGATGATGCTCGGATGCCACCTGCCAGCTCTGTCCAAAGAAAGGTACTGCAGGGAGACCAGTCATATTAGTCTGGTCTCTTTGTAGTTCCCTCATTTGTCCAGAGGTGGTCACAAGCTCGACTCTTTCCTTGCACCAATAGACCAAGTTGGGTCAGGTGATGCTGCCTGAATCCTATAAGAGCCGCTAGACGATTCTTGCTCTATTTAAGGTATGGATTGCTGCCAGGTCTAACTCACACTGCACAGGCCAAGGTCTGACAGAGCCCAGAGCCCAGTTCCTTATGGCAATATGCAGACAGAACTCCTACTGAACGTCCCAGTCACAAATAGATCACAAGTTGCACACAAAAAGCAGAGGCTGCATGTGAAAGAGGCATGAATCATGCCGCTAGGGGCTTTGCATCATCTTGCCCCTACTTTGAAGCCAGCCAATAAATCAAGGCTCCTCTCTTGAAATACAGCTCCGCTCTCAACACTTTATTCAGAATATATTTTTGAATAACAGGCTTCCTCGAGTTGCAAAGCCCGCAGGAAACCAAGGGAAATTGGAATGATCCATCATAAAACATGTCTCACTGTATCGCATGGTACCTTTTACAGCTCTTTAAATACATTGATTGGGAACCATATGACAAACACCGATTCTTTTTTTATTTGCTCCCTGATCAATTTCAGAATTAGAATGAATGATTTAAGCTTGGAACACCATTACCCTTCACTTCACTTCCCCTTTCATTTAAAAAAAAGAATGGAGCCAGATGCCACCCATTTTATACACAGCAGGAACAGAGAATCAGCTGTCCTCTATCACTTCCAGCCTGGAAAAAAACAAAACAAAACAAAAAAACAACCCAGAGCATCTCTCAACACTTGACTGATTTTCCCTGTTATCATAAGGACTAGAATTTTGCTTTTATAAAAATGAAACCAGCAGCACTTGGTGGAATATCTGGAAAATATCCAGAATTTGGAGCCATCCTTGGGGTGTCTTCTCTATGACTCTGGGCAGTACCTGATAATGCTCCACTGTCAACTGTAAACCTTGAATTCTGCAGGTGAGTATGTCCCATATCAGCTGGGGCAGGCATCTCAGGTAGCAGCAGAAACAACAGATCAGGGCTAGCTGGGTTGAACTCAAAGACATACATAACAGTATTACATCTGGGCCACAAAAATGTCAAGCACAAATACTGGGTGGGGGATACGTTCCTGGGGAGTAGTGTATGCAAAAGAGATCTTGGGGTAAGAGTGGACTGTAAACTGAATATGAGCAGTCAGTGTGATGCAGTAGTGTTGGGATTCTTATTAAGTAAGTCAGCAGAGTAAGTATTAAGAGACTGAGTCCATGGTGTGTTTAAAATATAAGAGTTGACTATCAACCTAACATGGGAAAAGGTACACAGGATATGAAAAATAAGAAAGAGCTAAAATGGCTACATCCTTACAGCTACAGGTAAACTGGAGGAATGGTGGCGTCTCCTTCTTTAGTCAGAACAAAGACAGGAAGGAGAAACCAATATGCTAAATACTTGACACATTGAATTCCAATCAGACTGTTAAGTTAGGCACAAAGTTCCCGGGCATTCTAATGTCTAAACAGATTGGGTACAAACAAACATGTGACTTCCTGTTGATCATAACAAACATCATTAACCATGTAAATACTGAAGTGTTTTAACTTGTAACACCCAACAGGTGGCAAAAAAAGCAAACTCAGTCTTGGGCTGTATTAAAAGGGCCATAGCATCGAAATCTCAGGAGGTCATAGCCTTGGTCAGATTGCACCTGGAGTACTGTGTGCAGTTCTGGAGGCCTCACTTCAAAAAGGATGTGGGCAAAATGGAGAGGGTGCAGAAGAGAGCAACGAGGATGATCAGGGGTCTTTAGTTGGGAGAAAAGGAGATTGAGGGGGGACATGATTGCTCTCTTTAAATATTTGTAAGGCTGTCATTTGGAAGAGGGCAAGGAGCTGTACCAGTTGGTAGCAGAGGATAGGACCCTAAGCAACGGGTTTAAATTACATGCAGAAAGGTATCGGCTGGATATTAGGAAAAACTTTTTCACGGTCAGAGTGGTTCAAAGGTGGAATCAGCTGCCTAGGGAGGCGGTAAGCTCCCCTTCACTGACAGCTTTCAAGAAGAGGCGGGATGAATATTTGTCAGAGATGCTTTAGGCTGGTTCTGCATTGGGCAGGGGGTTGGACTAGATGGTCTGTATGGCCCCTTCCAGCTCTATGATTCTATGATTCTATTCTGGCACAACCCAGATGATGCTCTAGCATTCACCCTGAAGCTCTATGGAATTTCTAGGACAAGCGCTAGAGCGTTGTACCAGTGCAATGCTGGCCCTTCTGGGTTGCACTGGAAGTGACATCTTCACACAGCAGCAAAGATCGCTGATCCCCTCTTCTGCTGGCCTGCTTCTACCTGTCATGATGATGAGCGCTGGCAGACATCAGCAACAATTACCAGGAGTTTGCCCATCGTTAGCAGGCACCTGGTAAATCTACCCGGAAATGATATCACAGCACTATACATTGCCATTCCCCCCATTTCGCTCCCGCTGTTTGGGGTGGAGACTGGGGCAACATCAGCGGGAGGTTGCCTGCCATGGTGGGCAAGCTGGCAGGGCAAGGACAACATCCAGCAAACCCAAGAAGCTCCTGCTTCCCTCATCTGAAGCAGACCAGAGAAGAAAGACACTTCCGTGCAGCTCTTTCCTTGCCCTTTCCCATTATTAAAAAGCTTGGAAGGCCTCCTTTCTGTGCTTTAATGAGATTAGTGTTATTTCTATGCATCGCTGGAGGGCAAAAAGGCTGTGGGTAGGATTGGGTGAGTAGGGGGGGACCTGCCTGATTTGTTAATGGAATAGTGCTAATCTGTAGAGAGTGGGGGCCACGCGCTTCACCCATCCCTACAGCCCTGAAGACATGAGGGGTTTGGGTTGAATCAATTAAAAAGAGGGAGGATTAGATATCTTGGTCACTAAAGGCAGCCTCACTCACTTCTGAAAGCAAACAGCCAGCAGCCCTGTCCTGTGTGTCGCTGTGCCGGAGGGCTGATAGAGGCGATGGATAGCTTGGGAAAGGAGGTTTTAACAGGACTGGACAGAGCGGCTGCCAGATCAGCCAGATCAGGGTATCAGCAGTGATGGCAGCAGTAATCCAACTGCAGTTGTTTAGCTTGAGTGTAAGGCTCTTATCACTCTTTGCTCAGTCCTTAGTGATCACTTTCCAGCCTTATGTTAGAAACAAAGGGGAAAGGCGGTAATAAGAAAGTAGCCTGAACTCCAGCACCATGGCAGCAGCAGCAGCAGCAGCAGCAGCAGCAGCAGCAGCAGCAGCAGCAGCAGCAGAAGAAGAAGAAGAAGAAGAAGAAGAAGAAGAAGAAGAAGAAGAAGAAGAAGAAGAAGAAGAAGAAGAAGAAGAAGAAGAAGAAGAAGAAGAAGCTTCCACTGGTGAATTTTTTTTAATTATTGTACACAAAAGCAGGTAGCCATGTTACTCCATTGTAACAAACTGCACAGCGTCAGCAAAATAGTGGCACATATCCAAAAGCACTGTGACTCTTCCAAAAAATGGTACATTGGAAGGTGGGGCAGCAACTGCTGCCAATTCCCCCTCCCTCTGCAGACTCTCCACTTCTGATGCTGACCCCAGGAACAAATGTTGGGGTGCTCAGTGAAATGTGTGTGTGTGTGGGGGGGGGGATCCAGTAGGGAAATCCAGCTTAGCCAAGCCTACAGTTACACTTCCATTGGCTTTGTGAAGACCAGTATAATAGAGTTTTTGGATATTGCTCCTAATACAATAGTCAGCCTATTTAATACTTTTGCTTGAGCTGGGACACACTAGCCAAGATGGGTGGCACCTCACAGGCTTCGTGACTTCAGGGTCAACACAGTGAAAAAGTTTAAACTGGTACTGTCCTAAAAAAAAATTGCAGATGCAAGGGGGCATGATTCTCCATTAAAAAGTCAGCACCTAGAAAACTTGCAGGGAACTACAGCCCCTGGGAAGAACGAAAGGATTTTAAAAGTGTTAGATATTAATTAGTGTTTGGGGATGGGGCCAAAGATAAACACATGATTTCACAAATTTAATTCATATAAATTAATTAAAACTTTAATTTATTATTCAATGAACCCAACTAAATTATCAGTTTATTTAAACTATTTTGCTTCATCAGTTTATTTTAAGCTATTTTGTTTCTAGTGTGCTACTGTAATAATAAATGGAAGTTTTAAAGATGCTAACCTTTCTAACAATAACTGGTAGCATTTGTTTATTCAGTTGTCAGGTCCTCCCACTTTGCCTTCCTTCAGAAAACAAGTAATCAGCTAATAGAGTGATCCTAAGCATGTATAGGAGCTGTGGTGGCTCAAGTGGTTAAGACGCTGAACTGCAGGCTGTGGAAGGTCGGTAGTTAAGCAGTTCGAGACCCGAGTGTGCCGCGTGACGGAGTGAGCTCCTGTCTCTAGTTCCAGCTCCTGCCAACCTAGCAGTTCAAAAGCAAGAAATTGCAAGTAGATAAATAGGTACCACTTCTGTGGGAAGGTAACAGCGTTCCATGCACCTTGGCGTTTAGTCATGCCGGCCACATGACCACGGAAATGTCTTCGGACAGCGCTGGCTCTTCGGCTTTGAAACGGAGATGAGCACCGCAACCCTAGAGTCGGATTTGACTGGCTTTCGAGCAAGGGAATCTTTACCTTTACTTTAAGCATGTATACTCAGAAATAAACCCTACTGAGTTCAGTGGGACTTACTCCCTAATAAGTGTGTCTAAGGTTTCAGCCTAAACATTCCTTAATCCATAGGCCACTCGCAATGAACCAAATAATCTACACCTGCTCATTTTCCTTGGTCAGTTTTTTTTTTTTTTAATCTCTGAAGGGTATTACAGTGGCAAATCCACATGAGCACTGCATGGGGTCTTAGAGAACAAAACCAAGCGGTTCTCCTCAGAAGTAAATCCAATGCAGCTTACTTTCAGGAAAGTGTTCTTAGCACTGCAGTGTCAGCATTCATGTGTACACATTGATAATATGCATCGATGATGTATTCACCAGAGGCAGTCATACTCACAGAGCACCCGATGCAGCTGCCCTTGGACGTGTGCTGGGGGGGGCATACAGGGAGCGCCCACTGTGCTGCTGCCCCAGCCACAGCTGGAGAATCACCAGTGACGGCCTGCATGGCGTAGGGCAGTGATGGCAAACCTTTTAGAGACCGCGTGCCTGTAATGTATTCTAGAATGCATTAAGATGGTTGTGAATCATCTCATAGGGAAGCAATGTTAAGCTTCGTCTTGAACAGGGATTGAAGTTCAAGACTACTGCGTCCAATCGGATTCAAATGTATATAAGCGGGAAAGACTCTGATTGGTCCTTTATTGTCTCAACCTGATAGGTTGTTTATCTGTATAGTAGGCGTGGCTATATTAGCCCGGAATGTTTAAATACCGAACAAGCTGCAATGGAAAGCTGATGGGAGTTCGGGCTATCAGAGAAGTTGTACCATGTCAGAGAAGTTGATCATCGAGCTGAAATAAACCTGAGTTTTGCTGAATCACTCTCTGGCTATTTTGTTGAGCACAGACTTAACAATTGGCGACGAGGATGGGATACTAGTGCGGGTAGGCAGCCCCGCTGGTCCCAACCCCACGACGGACAACAGCGAGCAGCAACTCGGCGTGGCAGAGCCGCAACAGGCACCACCAGAGCCGGTGGCAGCGATTGCAGCTATGGCCAATAGCCCGAAGTTCGAGGCATTCGAACCAACGACCGAGGACTGGGACGCTTACCTGCTGAGGTTCGGGTTCCACCTCGAAGCGAGCGATATCACTACGGAGGAGAAGAAGCGAGCTACCCTCCTGAGCTCTTGTGGCAAGAGCGTGTTCGATATTGCCCGGTCCCTGGTGGCACCAGCGGACATCACGACCGTGGCCTTCAAGGAGCTGACAGACAAGCTGAAGGCACACTTCTCCCCGCAGCCTTCGGAGATTGCGTGCCGACACGCATTCTTCAAGAGGAGTCAAGCGCCAACAGAGACGGTGGCAGAGTACGTGGCGGCTCTGCGGAAAGCTGCAAGGCCTTGCAACTTTAAAGATGTGGAGGAGGCCCTCCGTGACCGGCTGGTGTGCGGCATGCGGGACGAACGACTGCAGCAG